>NC_035436.2:116414232-116714232 GCF_002127325.2 Helianthus annuus
CCGCTAAAACATATTATTCATGACGCTTAACGGATATCTTAAGCACTTTACGGATTACTATCCGACCGAACAACCGGACAATACCCGGAATATTGCCAAAATTAATATTGGTACTTTTCTGAGCCAGTTAGGGTCCCTGATTACCCTAACACCCGCTTTTAATGCACTAAAACAACTAACGGGGTTAGACCTTAAAGTTAACGCACTTAACCAAACTGAACCGTAACTGAACAATTGAAAACGAACCGAGTGCCTTTACATCTCAATGGAATCGGCCAACTAGTGGGCCCCGGGGAGTACGTCCTTTATTATATTAAATTAGATTACGCGAAGAACGAGGCACTTTTGTCTATAAATACTCTCATCTCTCACACACTTGAACACACACTTCACCTCACCACCACTCCCTCTCCCTTGCCCCCTCCTCTCGGCCGAGATCACCACCACCCCCACATCCGTTTTTCGGTTCAAGTCTTGACATTCCAAGCATACTCAAGTGTCGGTGGTTACGTACAACGGAGCTCGGAACAAACGGAACGCGGAGGACCTCTACCGTTTGCTATTATCCACGCAGTTTTCGACTAGTTTCTTCCCTAGCCCCGAGCTAGAGGTATAACGTTTAAAACTCATTTTTGGTCATGTCTAAAGTGGTTAAAAAGATATTTGTCGGTTGAATGTCGGTAACCCGCTTAATGGAACTTTAAAGTTTGCTAAAACGTGAATATCGTTGGATAAAAGCTCAAAACGCGTGTAAATGTCGTAGTATTTAAATATGTTGGTCTTTATGGCCCGATCTATGATGTGGTGGCTCTCATCATCGTTTAACCCGACTTTGTTAGGATCGCGTATCTTGACATACACTTGTTTCTTGTGTACGAGGGTTAAAAGGTGAAACTCCACCACACGGGAAACATGAACTTGTGTAAAAATGTTTTAACGTGAAAAATAGTATTTAAAACAAGCCGATCTACGTATGTACAAGTGGTATATTCGTAGGACCGGGTGTCGAGAAAATCATGTTTTTATAAAAATAGATAAAGTGTTAACAAATACGATTTCTATAAACTACAAGTGTAGAAACACTTGTAGAATGAAAGATCCGACAAAATAACAATGTTTACAAAAATTGTCGGGAAGTTGTAAGAAGTGATTTGTTCTAAAAACGAGGTTTTTGCAAGACTAAGTTATGTTATGAATAGATCCACTAAAAATAACGAGATCTACACCGTAGTTTTTGTAAAAACTACAAGTTCATGAAACAACGCGGTTTTTCATACTAGTCTTCTATTTGAAGTGTTGAAAATTGATTCGGTTGATTTGATAAATTGTTGAGATGATTTTGTAAAAGAAAATGATACGCTTGAAAGCGTGGCCACCTCCAGTTACAGGGGAAACTCTGGCGAAATTTTCTAAAAATCTAACACTTAGAATTATTTACAAGTGTTAGACTACCTTGACATGCTTTCAAAATATATTTCGCCACAACTTTATTTACAAATAATCGGAGGTGGGATTTTCACAAAAGTAAATGAGATAAATATATATTCGGTAAATACATTTTGTCACCTCACTGTTTATGATTATTTTGTGAAAATGTATAAATATTATTTTTAGAGTAAAAATAATATTTACTAACTTTGGCAAGCCCGAAATAATACAAACGCTTGTACGCCAAGAATATAAGTTACAACGGTGATTATCATTACCACTTAATCGTTAAAACGTAACTTACGCTTTAATCGGAAATATTCATAAGCAGGTGTTGTCAATATATTATTTTGGGAAAATATTATGAGAAAAAGGAATATATTATTTTGAGAAAAATGAATATATTTTGAAATAAGAAATAAAATATATTAAGTGGGACTTAATAAAATAATATAAGTATACATGTATTTAAATCCCCCATCCTTGGGAAGGAGAATGCGTATCAAATATATACACGGAACGGTTGTCTAACTGTTTCCAATGATGTAAACTATGAAGCTAAAGCACGGCCATCCGTCTAATAGAATTAGCACATGTAGGTCGTTGCACAGCACTTGGATATTGGATTGCTTGATTTTGTGACGCGTTCACTGTGAGTTCATGTCCCCCTTTTCTCTTAACTGTTTTCAGTTTTATAAACTGCGGGGGTGAAATACATGTTACAATGATTATGGATATGTTATACATGGTATGATTAGCATAAGGAGGGTTATTACTTAGATCATGTGAGTGGGTAGGCAGAAACTTGAGGCCATTAATCCTCGTTGAGGACCGAGGGACAGGAGCGGTAGATCTATCTGGGTGTAGCGAGCCCAGCCCCAGGTCCAGCTGAACGGACCTCGGGGTGACTTAGTGCCCGACACATAAATCCGCTAGGTTTGAGTCATCCCTACTTGCACTTCACACATATCAGTGGACTTGCAACCCATTGGTGATCTCTTTTATTTCCTTATTTGCTACATACCAGGTTTTTGATAAAGATAAAGGTTTATTTACTCATTTTCGCATGAACTCGCTCAACATTATTGTTGATTTTTCAACTTACATGTATTTCAGGGAATTAAGGATCTGGCACGGTTTAGCAGGATTTCCCGCTGCATTTAGATTCAGAGTCATCCGGGGTTCAAGGCTCATGGCTCTTTCCTGGACAAGCCATGGCCCCTGAACCATGTTTATTTTGTTGCATTATGGTAGTGGTTGTACTGTTTAAGACAAGTAATGGTTGTTGGGTGTTTACCCATTTAGACAATGTTTGAAATTTTTATTTTCAATGGATGACTTTGCATGATTTTTAAATTCATATAGCTTGTTATGGTTAAGCTATGGTATTAAGAAGTCACACCAAATTAACCACGCTTCCGCAAAGCCAGGGTGTGACAGCTTGGTATCAGAGCCAGGTTCATAGCGAACTAGGGTTCATTTTGAGTCTAGACTATGATCACTAGGGCTCTCACGAAAATGTTTTTCTGCATACCACTTAAGTCCAGATCCAAAACTTTTTATAAACAAATGTTGAGCATATTTTATTATTTTAGGCTCAGTCTGGGAGGCTGAGGCTCGGTCTGGGAGGTCGAGGCTCGATCCAATCGATCGAGGTAGTTGTCTAGTGGGACTAGGGAGTCAGTCTGGGAGGCTGGGAAATGTTTGTCTAGTGGGACTAGGGAGTCAGTCTGGGAGGCTGGGAAAAGTTGGCTAGTGGGACTAGGAAGAACAGTCTGGGAGGCTGGGAGGCTAGTGGGACTAGGAGGAATATGTGATTATTATGTGGTAACTTGTGTGATTACCTGATTTACTGATATTTGTACATACTTGTGATTGTATTACAGACTCATGGATACCTCAGATACAGGAGATTCGGACACTACTGGACCCCGACCCATGGAGTCAGACGAGGTTATGTCATCAGAGCACGAGGTGCACACCTCGGATTATACCAGTACAGACGACGACGACTTTCAGCCATTCGCACTACCTGACGGCGTCGATGAGCCCATCGTTGGTGGTCCTGCTGCGGATCTTCCTCTCGCTGTGATTCCCGCCCCGATTCCTCTTGCATCCTACCCAGCTTATGAGCTTATGCTTGATGCCGAGGCTGGTGACGATATTGATCTTTTCGATGACGAGCTATACGAGGACGAGGTTCCTGACCCAGCTCTTTTGCCCGCTGGCGGTCTTTTGATGATCGCCGGTGCTCCTGTCGGAGACTCGCCTGTTCATTCTCCAGCTCCAGACTCCTTTGAGTCTGTGGCATCTGCTCCATCACATGTGGCGAGCACGCAGCTTTTCGTTCATGACTCGGATCCTGACCAGGCGTCATCTGCCGCCCCTATGCCGAGCTTTGTTTTTGAGCATGACGATATCGAGGATTCTGACCCTGTATTTCCTCCTGGATTCGATCCAGACCGTGATATTGAGTTCGTTCATTTGGACCAGCCTGTAGAGGACCCCGTGGACCCTGCCGACCCTTTTGATCCTATCGATCCGGACTTTGACTTCGATATGGCGTTTGACGACCCCGAGCCTGCAGTAGCTCCAGAGCAGGCCGCTGCTTTCAATCCCGCACATGAGCATGGTTTGGCGCATGCTGATGTTCCTGTTGATCCTATTTTGGCGGGTCAGCCACTTGGCGATGTTCCTGTTGATGATATTCCTTTGTTAGATGCTGACCATGTTGTTGATCCTCTTGTTGACCCTCCGATCGCTGACGTTCCAGTTGACCCTCATGTCGATCATATTGATCCAGTTGTTGCTCACGTTGATCCTGTTTTAGCTCCTGTTGATCCCTTACCTATTGAGCCCGAGCATGCTCTGTTTGCAGAGCACATGGATCCCCCTGACGAGGAGGCTCAGCACGGTTGGATACCGGCTGACGAGGATGTTCCGCCGCTTCCTCCTCACCACACTGATGCTCACCATCCTGAGTTCTCGTTTCAGATTCCTTCTGTCATACCTCCAGCGGGGCCTGGAGAGGGCTCTTCCGCCCATCCATTTGGCCATGTACCGATGCCATTACCTGTCATGCCTCAGATAGCATCCATCCCATCTTCTGTTGCACCTATCGATCTTACCAGCACGCCATTACTTTGGTCCTCTTCCTCACCCATGCCACCCACAGATCCATACCACCCATTTCATTTGGGCCATACTATTGAGGACCTATTGATGTCATTTGTACACCAGCATGATTCCCATTCTCAGCGTTTGCAGGAGCTCGAGAGAGCTCAGATGCCTCCTTATCCATATCATGGTCCGTCATCCTCATCTGCTCAGCCATTTCGGTCTTTTCCTCCTGACATTGCCGCTCGACTTTCGATCCTAGAGCAGCAGATTGCATCCGTGATCCGCACCCAGCAGGCCTTGGAGGAGGATTGGCTTCTCTTTCGCCGCCTACATTATCCTCCACCACCACCACCATTCTAGAGATCATCGACGTTACCAGGGCAGACACGGGTGAGACAGCCGCGATTGTTATGCACAGCTTTTGAAGACCATTTGACCACACAGATTTTTGTTGATACATGTGATGTATTGATTGTATGTAACACTGATATGATGTATTTTGTACAGGGGTGATGTAACCCCTATGTGATTGATGGATGTACTAACACACTTACTATGCTTATGGTCTTGATATATATGCAATCGCCGCATTCTCATCATATCTGATTTACTTGATTGATTATTTTTGCATTGGGACATGGGATGTTGGACATGGGATGTTGGACATGGGATGTTGTGTGTGATATATTGATAACATGAGATGTTATATGCTATTACTATTACTATATACGTATGATTTCTATGGCCTAATCGACGTACGCATCTTTAGAAAATGGCACCAAGACGTCAACCGCAGCCGATGCCCACGACTCAAGAAGAACTGCAAGGAATCATTGCTGCCGCGATTGCTCAGTATGCTGCATCGCAGGGAGGACCTAGCTGGAGTAGCTCCAACGGCAATGGCAACCAGAATCCCACTCATGGGTGCACCTTCAAGCAGTTTCTGGACTGTAAGCCCACAAACTTCGACGGCACGGGTGGTGCTGTTGCCTTCGTTCGTTGGGCAGAGAAGACTGATTCCACCATCCGTATGAGCAAATGTGCGATCGACCAGCAGGTCACTTACATTTCAGGGCTGTTTCTAGATGGAGCCCTATCTTGGTGGAACCTTCAAGTGCAAACTCTAGGCGAAGCTGCCGCCTACGCCCTGTCTTGGGCCGAATTGAAAGAGCTTATGCGAAGGAAGTACTGCTCTCGCGCGGAGATTCAAAAGCTTGAAACTGAGTTTTGGCACTTAAAGATGGAAGGGTCGAAGATAGCGGAATATGTTCAGAGATTCCACGATCTGTCTCACGTGGTACCTTATATGGTAACACCCGAGTTTAAAAGAGTTGAGCGCTTCATCTGGGGATTGGCTCCTCAGATAATCAGTATGGTGACTTCTTCCAAACCCGCAACCATCACAGAAGCCATTGATCTGAGTGTGGCTTTAACTGAAGAAGCGATTCGGTTAAACAAGTTCGATGAGATTGAACCCAAGAGAAAGGAGACTCATGTGGAGTCATCTAGTGGTAATAAGCGGAAGTTTTCAAGTTTCAAGCAAAGCACCGGGACGGTGGTCAAGAAGGGAGAAGCGAATGCACCAGCTCAAGATTCAGTTGGTGATAAAAAGAAGAGCAGGGGATACATGGGTGCACAGCCCAAGTGCAACTCATGTCAAAAACATCACTCTGGTCGCTGCAGTCTAAGGGTTTGTGAGTCTTGTGGGAAAACTGGTCATACAAAGGATTTCTGTTGGGCAAATGCTGGCCGGGGAGGTCAGGGAGGAAATGGGAATAGAAACAACCGTGGTGGTGCTGGGAACCGCCCACAAGGAAATCAAGGAGGAAATGGAAACCGTGCTAACCAAGCAGGCACCGTGAACCGAAACCAGGGAAACCACCAGGCTGGGAACAATGGTGGAAACGGGCAGAGGCCCGGATGTTTTAACTGTGGAGATCAAGGGCACTTCAAGAGGAACTGCCCGGAATTGACCCAAGCTCGTGGAAGAGTTTTCAACATGGAGGCCAGGGAAGCGCGCCAGGATCCCAATGTCGTTACTGGTACGTTCCCTGTAAACCAACGCTATGCGTCTGTTTTGTTTGATACTGGTGCCGATTATAGCTTCGTATCGCTAGAATTTAAGAACATGCTTGGTTTAGCCGCTAGTAAGTTAGATATTCCTTATTCGATCGAGCTAGCTAATGGGAAGTTAGTAGAAGCCAATGAAGTGATTAGAGGTTGCGTAATCGAGTTAGGAGAGCGTGAGTTTGCTCTCGATCTACTACCAGTCCAGTTGGGAAGCTTCGACGTGGTAGTAGGGATGGATTGGTTAGCAAGTAACAAGGCGGAGATTGTTTGTCACGAGAAGATTATCCGTATTTCGACCGACGATGGTGAGACCATTGTTGTTCATGGAGAGAAGCGTGAGACGCCGTTGCGGATTATCAGCTGTCTGAAAGCAAGAAAGTGTCTGAAGAAAGGATGTGTTGCTTTTCTAGCACACATCGTGGATAAAAAGGCTGCTGAGCCGAAGATCGAAGACATCCCTGTCGTAAGGGAATATCCGGAAGTCTTTCCAGAAGACTTGCCTGGCTTGCCGCCTCAGAGGCAAGTAGAATTTCGCATCGACTTAGTTCCAGGCGCCGCGCCTGTGGCTAAGGCACCTTATAGACTTGCCCCGTCTGAAATGCAAGAGCTATCAACGCAACTTCAAGAGTTGTTAGATAAGGGTTTTATTCGACCAAGCTTCTCGCCTTGGGGAGCTCCAGTTTTGTTTGTCAAGAAGAAGGATGGTAGTTTCCGTATGTGCATTGACTACAGAGAATTGAACAAGCTGACGATCAAGAATAGGTATCCTTTGCCAAGGATTGATGATCTGCTTGACCAACTTCAAGGTTCAAGTTTCTACTCCAAGATCGATCTTCGATCTGGATATCATCAGCTCCGGATACAGGAGGAAAGTATTCCGAAGACAGCCTTCAGAACTCGATATGGGCACTACGAGTTCCTTGTCATGCCGTTTGGTTTAACAAACGCACCTGCAGTGTTCATGGATTTGATGAACCGAGTTTGTAAGCCGTATCTGGATAAGTTCGTGATTGTGTTCATCGACGACATCTTGATCTACTCAAAGACGAAGGCAGAGCACGAGCAACACCTCAGAACTATTTTAGAGCTACTGAAGAAGGAGCAGTTGTATGCCAAATTTTCTAAGTGTGAGTTTTGGCTGAGAGACGTGCAATTCCTTGGGCACGTGGTAAATGAAAGTGGAATTCATGTAGATCCAACCAAGATCGAGGCGATCAAGAATTGGGAAGCGCCAAAGACGCCAACCGAGATCCGGCAATTCTTGGGTTTGGCTGGCTATTATCGAAGATTTATTGAGGATTTTTCAAAGATCGCTCAGCCATTGACGCTCCTCACGCAAAAGGATAAAAAGTTTGATTGGGGAATCAAACAGGATGAAGCATTTCAGTTGTTGAAGGATAAGCTTTGCAACGCGCCAATCTTAGCTCTACCGGAAGGTACCGACGATTTTGTGGT
This sequence comes from Helianthus annuus, assembly GCF_002127325.2. Classification (NCBI taxonomy): domain Eukaryota; kingdom Viridiplantae; phylum Streptophyta; class Magnoliopsida; order Asterales; family Asteraceae; genus Helianthus; species Helianthus annuus. Next base: position 116,422,306 of record NC_035436.2, read on the forward strand.
ATACTGCGACGCTTCGCGTCAAGGATTGGGTTGTGTGTTGATGCAACGTCAAAAGGTTATCGCCTACGCATCACGCCAACTGAAGGTGCACGAAAAGAACTATACCACGCATGATTTGGAGCTAGGCGCAGTGGTTTTTGCTTTGAAGATTTGGAGACACTACCTTTACGGTACGAAGTGTACGATCTTTACAGATCACAAAAGCCTCCAGCACATATTCAACCAGAAGGAGTTGAATATGAGGCAAAGGCGATGGGTTGAGCTGTTGAACGATTACGACTGCGAGATCAAGTATCATCCAGGGAAGGCGAATGTGGTCGCCGATGCCCTAAGTCGCAAGGAGAGAATCAAACCCATAAGGGTTAGGGCTATGGAAATGATTATCCAAACCGATCTTTCCTCACGCATTCGAGCAGCGCAAAAAGAAGCTCTCAAGGAGGGAAACCTTGAGAAAGAATATCTCCGTGGGATGGAGAAGATATTGGTTCCAAACAAAGAAGGAACGTTATGTTTTGAGAAAAGGATTTGGGTTCCTTTGTTTGGTGATTTAAGAGAAGTTATTTTTGATGAAGCTCACAAGTCACGGTACTCTATCCACCCGGGAGCGGATAAGATGTACCAAGATCTTAAGGATTATTATTGGTGGCCTAGGATGAAAGGCGATGTTGCTATTTATGTGAGCCAATGTTTGACTTGCGCTAAGGTTAAGGCAGAATACCAGAAGCCTTCGGGACTTCTGCAACAACCAAAAATTCCCCAATGGAAGTGGGAAGAAATATCCATGGATTTTGTTACAAAGTTGCCAAGAACGCCTAAGGGCCATGACACTATCTGGGTGATAGTGGATCGCTTGACAAAGTCAGCACACTTCTTGCCTATACGCGAGAAGGATCATACAAGCAAATTGGCTGAAATTTACATGAGAGAAATTGTCACTCGCCATGGAGTACCTCTCTCGATTATTTCTGATAGAGATGGAAGGTTCGTATCGAGGATATGGCAATCCTTCCAGGAAGCTTTTGGCTCGAAGCTGAATATGAGCACCGCTTTTCACCCGCAGACCGACGGCCAAAGTGAGCGGACGATTCAGACATTGGAAGACATGCTGAGAGCATGTGTGATGGATTTAGGCGGTAGCTGGGATAAGCATTTACCCCTGGTTGAGTTTTCATACAACAACAGCTACCACACCAGTATTGGTGCCGCGCCATTCGAAGCTTTATATGGGCGCAAATGCAGGTCGCCGCTCTGTTGGTCTGACGCAGGTGATAGACAATTGGTAGGTCCCGATGTAGTTCAGGAAACTACGGATAAGATCGCGCAAATCCGAGATCGCATTAGCGCGGCTCGCGATCGCCAGAAAACCTACGCTGATCTGAAGAGGAAACCTCAAGAGTTTGAGGTTGGGGATATGGTTTTGTTGAAAGTATCACCCTGGAAGGGTGTAGCACGCTTTGGGAAGCGTGGGAAGTTGAATCCACGCTACATTGGTCCTTTCAAGGTTTTGGAAAGAATTGGAACAGTAGCATACAAGTTGGATCTACCTGCCGAGCTGAATAACGTTCACGATACATTTCATGTATCCAATCTAAAGAGGAGTCCAACTCAAGTTAACGTTGCCATTCCTACCGACGAGATTCATATTGATGACACACTCCACTTCGTTGAAGAACCTGTTGAGGTCACAGATTGGAAAGTTAACAAGACCCGCCGGAGCAGTGTCAAGCTCGTCAAAGTTCGCTGGAATGCAAGACATGGTCCTGAATTCACCTGGGAGCGTGAAGACCGAATGAAAGAGAAATACCCCCACCTGTTTCCTAAGAACCCTGCTTCTTCAAGCAGAACCTAAATTTCGGGACGAAATTTATTTAACGGGGGGAGAATGTGACAACCCTCACAAAACCAGGTATCCGTACGACTTAATTAATTATTAATTGTTGCCTAATTACTGTGCTTTACTGAGTTTGCTGATAAACTGCTACTTGATTGTTGGTACTTGTACATATCTGCATCATACTTTGATATTCCTGTCACTACACTACTTATTTACTGAACCTTAGTGACAAACATGATGCACAAAAGCACAGTAGCACTAAACGGATACACAGTGAACATGCTGATATAGCCAGCATCAGGCAAACACTGCCTCTAAAGGCCTGAATAAGCCAGAATCATTTTACTACACCCATAGTGTGTGTAGGGATACAAGGGTTGTATGATTACGTCTCTAGGAATAAGATATAGAGATTTGGATGTGCCTAAAACGAACTTTAAGCACGAAACACAGCACTTTTATCAACACACTAGCTTCTAGCTAATTAATAAAGTGCCAAAATATGAGGAATTATTCCCGACACTTTGCAGAATAAATTGTGTCGCTAAAAATATTATTCATGACGCTTAACGGATATCTTAAGCACTTTAACGGATTACTATCCGACCGAACAACCGGACAATACCCGGAACATAAAAATATTGCCAAAATTAATATTGGTACTTTTCTGAGCCAGTTAGGGTCCCTGATTACCCTAACACCCGCTTTTAATGCACTAAAACAACTAACGGGGTTAGACCTTAAAGTTAACGCACTTAACCAAACTGAACCGTAACTGAACAATTGAAAACGAACCGAGTGCCTTTACATCTCAATGGAATCGGCCAACTAGTGGGCCCCGGGGGAGTACGTCCTTTATTATATTAAATTAGATTACGCGAAGAACGAGGCACTTTTGTCTATAAATACTCTCATCTCTCACACACTTGAACACACACTTCACCTCACCACCACTCCCTCTCCCTTGCCCCCTCCTCTCGGCCGAGATCACCACCACCCCCACATCCGTTTTTCGGTTCAAGTCTTGACATTCCAAGCATACTCAAGTGTCGGTGGTTACGTACAACGGAGCTCGGAACAAACGGAACGCGGAGGACCTCTACCGTTTGCTATTATCCACGCAGTTTTCGACTAGTTTCTTCCCTAGCCCCGAGCTAGAGGTATAACGTTTAAAACTCATTTTTGGTCATGTCTAAAGTGGTTAAAAAGATATTTGTCGGTTGAATGTCGGTAACCCGCTTAATGGAACTTTAAAGTTTGCTAAAACGTGAATATCGTTGGATAAAAGCTCAAAACGCGTGTAAATGTCGTAGTATTTAAATATGTTGGTCTTTATGGCCCGATCTATGATGTGGTGGCTCTCATCATCGTTTAACCCGACTTTGTTAGGATCGCGTATCTTGACATACACTTGTTTCTTGTGTACGAGGGTTAAAAGGTGAAACTCCACCACACGGGAAACATGAACTTGTGTAAAAATGTTTTAACGTGAAAAATAGTATTTAAAACAAGCCGATCTACGTATGTACAAGTGGTATATTCGTAGGACCGGGTGTCGAGAAAATCATGTTTTTATAAAAATAGATAAAGTGTTAACAAATACGATTTCTATAAACTACAAGTGTAGAAACACTTGTAGAATGAAAGATCCGACAAAATAACAATGTTTACAAAAATTGTCGGGAAGTTGTAAGAAGTGATTTGTTCTAAAAACGAGGTTTTTGCAAGACTAAGTTATGTTATGAATAGATCCACTAAAAATAACGAGATCTACACCGTAGTTTTTGTAAAAACTACAAGTTCATGAAACAACGCGGTTTTTCATACTAGTCTTCTATTTGAAGTGTTGAAAATTGATTCGGTTGATTTGATAAATTGTTGAGATGATTTTGTAAAAGAAAATGATACGCTTGAAAGCGTGGCCACCTCCAGTTACAGGGGAAACTCTGGCGAAATTTTCTAAAAATCTAACACTTAGAATTATTTACAAGTGTTAGACTACCTTGACATGCTTTCAAAATATATTTCGCCACAACTTTATTTACAAATAATCGGAGGTGGGATTTTCACAAAAGTAAATGAGATAAATATATATTCGGTAAATACATTTTGTCACCTCACTGTTTATGATTATTTTGTGAAAATGTATAAATATTATTTTTAGAGTAAAAATAATATTTACTAACTTTGGCAAGCCCGAAATAATACAAACGCTTGTACGCCAAGAATATAAGTTACAACGGTGATTATCATTACCACTTAATCGTTAAAACGTAACTTACGCTTTAATCGGAAATATTCATAAGCAGGTGTTGTCAATATATTATTTTGGGAAAATTTTATGAGAAAAAGGAATATATTATTTTTGAGAAAAATGAATATATTTTGAAATAAGAAATAAAATATATTAAGTGGGACTTAATAAAATAATATAAGTATACATGTATTTAAATCCCCCATCCTTGGGAAGGAGAATGCGTATCAAATATATACACGGAACGGTTGTCTAACTGTTTCCAATGATGTAAACTATGAAGCTAAAGCACGGCCATCCGTCTAATAGAATTAGCACATGTAGGTCGTTGCACAGCACTTGGATATTGGATTGCTTGATTTTGTGACGCGTTCACTGTGAGTTCATGTCCCCCTTTTCTCTTAACTGTTTTCAGTTTTATAAACTGCGGGGGTGAAATACATGTTACAATGATTATGGATATGTTATACATGGTATGATTAGCATAAGGAGGGTTATTACTTAGATCATGTGAGTGGGTAGGCAGAAACTTGAGGCCATTAATCCTCGTTGAGGACCGAGGGACAGGAGCGGTAGATCTATCTGGGTGTAGCGAGCCCAGCCCCAGGTCCAGCTGAACGGACCTCGGGGTGACTTAGTGCCCGACACATAAATCCGCTAGGTTTGAGTCATCCCTACTTGCACTTCACACATATCAGTGGACTTGCAACCCATTGGTGATCTCTTTTATTTCCTTATTTGCTACATACCAGGTTTTTGATATAGATAAAGGTTTATTTACTCATTTTCGCATGAACTCGCTCAACATTATTGTTGATTTTTCAACTTACATGTATTTCAGTGAATTAAGGATCTGGCACGGTTTAGCAGGATTTCCCGCTGCATTTAGATTCAGAGTCATCCGGGGTTCAAGGCTCATGGCTCTTTCCTGGACAAGCCATGGCCCCTGAACCATGTTTATTTTGTTGCATTATGGTAGTGGTTGTACTGTTTAAGACAAGTAATGGTTGTTGGGTGTTTACCCATTTAGACAATGTTTGAAATTTTTATTTTCAATGGATGACTTTGCATGATTTTTAAATTCATATAGCTTGTTATGGTTAAGCTATGGTATTAAGAAGTCACACCAAATTAACCACGCTTCCGCAAAGCCAGGGTGTGACATAACTAGCTTGTTAAAAAGCTGAATTTTGCTGAAAAATGCAGAATTCTGCACTTTAAGTGGATTTTAGGCACTTTCCGGCACTTTATCTATCACCTAGTGACGCAGTTTTATGGTCCTTACTTCCCTACACACCATACTAGTGTAGTACCCTGTCCCTGGCCCATACTGGGTCTCAAAACACTGTCTGTCTACGTACTGAACCTCGTCAGCATATTCCCGTTCTATCTGTTAACTGTGCTAACCGTGCTTTGTGCATCATGTATGTCAATAAAGTTTGCATGTGATAATAAGGTGACATTATGTAATATGAGATGCACATGTAAGTATGATGTAGTAATCAGAAATCAGTTATGTAATCCAGCACAGTTATTAAGCATTAATTAATATTAATTAATTGTATGGATACCTGGATTTACGAGGGTTGTCACAGAAGGATTACTACTGATGGCCAAGACTCAAGAGTGACGTTGCCATCTACGTTGGGAAGTGCCTAACTTGTGCCAAGGTAATGGCCAAGTATCAGAAGCCTTCAGGTCTCTTGCAACAGCCGGAAATACCCATGTGGAAGTGGGAACAGATTTCGATGGACTTCATAACAAAGTTACCCAGAACCCCTAGAGGACATGATACGATATGGGTAATAGTGGACCGATTGACAAAGTCTGCGCACTTCTTACCGATTCGAGAAAAGGATAACACTGGAAAGCTAGCTGAGCGTTACCTCAGAGAGATAGTTGCATGACATGGAGTGCCTATCTCAACAATTTCTAATAGAGATGGACGGTTTGTGTCAAGGATTTGGCAATCCTTTCAAGAAGCTTTTGGTTCTTAGTTGAATCTGAGTACGACTTTTCACCCGCAGACAGACCATCAGAGCGAAAGGACTATTCAAATGCTGGATGATATGCTTCGCGCCTGTGTAATGGACATGGGTGGCAGTTGGGATACTCATTTACCTCTGGTTGAGTTTTCCTATAATAACAGCTACCATACAAGTATTCAAGTCGCACCGTTCGAAGCTCTCTATGGACGTAAATGCCGCTCACCGTTGTGTTGGGTAGATGCTGGAGACAGACATATGGTTGGTCTCGAACTGGTCCAAGAAACAACTGGTAAGATCATGCAGATCCGAGAGTGCATCAAGGCGGCTCGTGGTCGACAAAAGAGTTACGCAGACCAGAGACGGCAACCTTTGGAATTCAAAGTAGGAGATATGGTTTTGTTAAAAGTCTCACCTTGGAAAGGTGTAGCACGCTTTGGAAAGTGTGGGAAGTTAAACCCATGTTACATTGGGCCATTCAGGATATTGGAAAGGGTTGGTACCGTAGCGTACAAGTTGGAATTACCAGAGGAACTAAACGGTGTTCACGATACATTTCATATATCTAACCTGAAGAAGAGTCCAACTTAAGAGACAGTTATCATCCCTGCGATGAGGTGCATATTGATGACACTCTCCACTTCACTAAAGAACCTGTTGAGGTTACAGATTGGAAAGTTAACAAGACTCGGAGGAGTAGTGTTAAGCTCGTCAAGGTTCGTTGGAACTCGCGTCACGGCCCAGAGTTTACATGGGAACATGAAGATCGAATGAAATCGAAGTATCCACATTTGTTCCCTAACTCCCCCGCATCCAATAATGCAACTTAAAATTTCGGGACGAAATTTTCTTAACGAGGGGAGAATGTGACAATTGTCAAATTTTCATGTGTCTATACAATGACTAGATAGTAATTATAACTTAATGACTGTGTTGATTTAAATTAATGACATGAATGTTTTCTGATTGTTGTCATATACATACAAATGCATCAAATATTACATGATGTCATATCATTATTGGATACAACACTTTATGATTCAAATGATGCATGAAAAAAGTTAGCATAATTATCAGACAAATCAGAAATACTAACGGGAGTTCAGTACTTAGACAAACATGGTACTGAGACACAAAATGAGCCAGAAAACCAAGAGTTACACTAGTATAGTGTGTAGGGAAGTGAGGATCATAAAAATGCCTTCCTAGTGATAGTTTAAGTGCCGAAAGTGCCTAAAACTCACCCAAACTGCAAAATTCTACCGAATTCAGTAAAAATCAGCATTTAAACAACTTAATATTTTGCAGAATTATGGTTAAATGGTCCAGAATGCTTTCCTAAGTGTTGGAAATCAAAACTGTCACAAAAGGTAACATAAAGCACACTAAACTGCATAGTTTAGCACCTTAACGAACCGGTAACCAACCGAACAACCGGACATTACCCGAAACACCAAATTTCCACTAGAAGCATTGTTATATCTTTTCCAAGCTAGTTATGGTCCCCGAACATCATAACACAACATATAACAACATAACCACTTATAACACTAACTAAACATTAGATTTCAACTAATTCTCCTAACTTACCATTGAAACCCAACCCTATAACCCCCCTGGTGATGGTCACACAAGGGTGGCCCACCCTTGATTTGTTTCCAATATTTTATTGGATCTTGCTTGATTCTTTTGAAACATAAAACCCATTAGATCTTGTATTGTTGGAAGGATATTGTTATAAACCACAAGTGCCACAAACATAACTCTCATTTCTCAAACACACTACACACTCTCCCTCTCTTCCTCTTGGTCTCGGCCGAGAACACCACCATCATTTTCAAGCTTTGTTCATCCATTTCCAAGTGATACAAAGGTGTAAGGAGCTTGATTAAGAAGCTAGGAGCCATTGGAAGGTGAATGACCTCTCTCAAGTGCTTTTAACCACCAAGTTTATCATCATCTTCATCTTGAATCTCTTCCCTAGCCTTGTGCTAGTAGTAAGACCCTCCTAATCTCATTTTACTTCTTGTTATGTTGGTTAATAAATGATATAAGTAACTAATCATGAAGAACATCAAAGATCAAGAACAAAATCTATAACATAAAGCTCAAAATCATAAAAATCTATGTTGTTTAAGTGTATGTATGCTTCTTGATTGTTGATTGTTTATGTTTATGATGTTAGACATCATATGAAACTTGCTAGATTGTGATTAAACACATGATCTAGCAAGTGAGTGGATGATCTTGTGAAAAAACAACACGAACATCCTTTATGTAAGCATGAACTTGAAGTATGAAGTGTTTTTATTGAATGATGATGATCAAAGTATAATATAAATCTTGTAAACGGATGATTTCAAAAATGATTTTCTCAAGAAGCTAAGTTTTTTTTTTTTTTGGGTAAAGGGTTACCCCGGTGATTTTATATATTCACAAACCAAACAAAACAAGTAGTGTGGAGACAGCCACACTAGTTCAAACATGGGACATACCCCATGAAAGTACACCAAAAAACCAACACATTAGAAAAAACAAATAAAAACACTACTAGACTAAAATCTAGAAACAAGACCAACTATCAACTATCCGCCATTGTCTTCTAAGTAGCCCTCCTGCACCTCCCACTCCTGAAGCAATGCCGTCACTCTAGGAGTTTTTTTAAACCTGGTTCCCATCAGCTTATACCGTATCGTCTCCACAATTGCATCAGCAACAATATCAGGGGGTCTCGCATGATTCCGGAACAGCCGATATTACGTTCCTGCCATATAATGTAAGCCGAAGCAACCACAATCAACCGACAAATGAAGTTGGCCACAGTTTTTGAACGAGCTCGCTCCGATAACCACTCCACAATTAGATTCCAATTTGGTTGGACTGATGACATACCTGGTTTAACTCTAACCAACCTCCAAACTTGAGCCGATAACTTGCATTCAAAGAAAAGGTGCTCATGAGAATCAAAATTCTCGTAACATAACAAGCAACACATCATATTCATATTTCTTCTTCTATCAGCGCCCCAGCGAAGAATTCTATCTTGGGTTAGCAGCTTCCATCGCATAATGAGCCACATCAAAAAAGCATGTCTCGGGATGCACTGAGAAAACCATACAACATTAACCCAGTCAACCTGTGGCTCTCTAGACCGAATCAAATTCCAAACTTCAGAAGACGAGAATTCATGTAACTTATTACCGTCCATCCATAAAACCCGATCCTTCACACTTAGGTTTCTTTGAATAGCATCGGCATGGATAAGGACCGGAAACAAGTTTATCCAAGCCTCGGGCCAATTCCACGTTTCACCTATCGAAACATCCGCCACTGTATCTTGCAATGTAAATCCCGCTCTTGCAATCTCTCTAGGCGAAATGGATGTACATAATGGACCATTAACACACCAATAGTCGAACCACGCTGACGTTGAAGACCCATCATCAATCTTCGACCAAAAATATTTTCTAATTAACGGCCGGAGTTGCAAAAGTTTCTTCCAGCTCCAACAAGAGTTTGAAACACTTTTACAATCCCAAAAATTCCTACCTCTTAACCTATACGAATGGATCCAAGCCACCCATAAGGATTCTCTTCGAATAAGCAAACTCCAAATGTGAGAAACCATGAGAGAGATATCGAATTCCCCGATTCGTCTAATCCCCAAACCCCCCCTCAAACTTCGGAGTACCAATGGCCTTCCAAGACACTTTAGCTTTTCCATGATAGAAAGACGAAGATTGACCCCATAGAAAATTCCTCATCTTAGATTCCAGCTCATTAATAACCCTACCCGGTAATATGAAAACCAAGGACCAGTAAACATGCATAGAAGATAAAACAGAAATAATAAGCTGAAGTCTACCTGCAAACGACAACAATTTATTCTTCCAGTTCATAATACGCTGCTCTAGCCGCTCCATAAGAATAGTACAATCTTTGTATAATAGTCTAGACGAGATTAGGGGAACACCCAGGTATCTAACTGGAAGAGTACCCTCCACAAACGGCATAATGTTTAAGATATCATTCTTCACTTGAGGAGAAAAATTACAAAAGAACATCGTACTTTTTGGAATACTAGGAACCAACCCCGACATACGAGTAAACTTGGTAAGGGAATGCATAATACATCTCGCTGAACCCACATCTCCTCTCGCAAATAAAAACAAATCATCCGCAAAGCATAAATTGATAATCTGCTGCTTCTCACATCTATTATGGAATCTAAATGAATTATCAATACTCGTAGCATGATGTAAAATACTCGTTAGAATCTCCATAACAAGTGTAAACATGTAAGGTGAGAGCGGATCCCCCTGTCTAAGACCCCGCTTACCTTTAAAGTAACCATGAACGTTGCCATTGACACATACCGAAAAAGATGGAGTTGACACACGTGTCAAAATCCAGTTAACCACTATGTCATGAAAACCAAAACCAACCAACAAAGTTTTGAGAAAACTCCACTCCACCGTATCATACACTTTTTGAACATCCATTTTGAACGCACATCTAGGAGGGCCGAAATTCCTGTGATAGTTATGCATCAACTCTTGCGTTAGAAGGATGTTGTCTGAGATTTTCCTACCCGGAACAAAGGCCGACTGATTCACACTAACAATACCATTTAGTGAACCCTTGATACGATCCGCAAGCAGCTTACTAATACATTTGTATATAACATTGCAACAAGATATAGGCCGATAATCTGTAATAAATGAAGGAACCGTCACCTTAGGCACCAACACTATCAACGTGTGGTTTAATTCCTTCAGGAGCTTCCCCGTATTAAAAAATCAATGATGGCCTTCGTTATATCACTTCCCACAATCGTCCAAGCACTCTTGAAAAACGCAGCCGTATATCCGTCCGGACCCGGAGCTTTGTCATTGCCTATCGCAAACATAGCCAATTTAACCTCCTCCATAGTCACCGGCCGAGCCATGTTCATTGCCTCTTCAGATGTAAGTTTATTCATGAATAACTCCAGCGACGGAGACAACGAAACAATTCCTTCACTCCCAAGAAAATTCTCATAATGATTCAAGTGTAGAAACACATTTTTAACCATGAGTTTTAAAGAAATTAATCACATTTTTAGTGATGAATCAAGTGTAGAAACATGTTACTAACAAGAAAAATTCAAGAATAAATGTTTTTAGAAAATCAAGTTACAAGTTGTGAAAGTCTAAAATTTGCAAGAATGTGATTTATAAATAAAGAACCACACTTTAAAGGGTAACTAACCTTACTTAACACCATACTAGGTTACTACAAATTTTTATAAATTTTCAAGTTCATGAAGTAGTGTAAATAGCATGATTTTGGCACTTGGTAAGTATTGTTTGATTTGTTGATGATTTGCGATGATTTTTAAAAGAAAATGATGTGCTTTGAAAGCATGGAAACCTCCATTTTTAAGGGAAAACTATGGCAAATTTTTTCTAGAATTTAAACACTTAGAAAAATATTTTTAAACAAGTGTTTACAAGTATATTTTAACCATGATTTTTCATATATAATTTGCCATAATTTTTGTTACAAAAACTATAAATGTTGGAGGTTGGTTTTTGATAATAAAAGTGACTAAATATGTATTTAGGAAAATATATATTTAAATGTCACAATTTGTGTGATTACTTGTATATTATGTGTATTACTTATATTATTTTAGGACTTGAAATAATATAACTCACCAAAATACCAAGAATCATAATACAAAATATTACCAAAAAATTCCAAGGAAATAAATATATAATTTATACCCAAAATATTGACAAACCGAACAAGGAATGTGAACTACAAAAATATTCCGGAATTAAATTCATATGTATGTTTTGACAAATAAACGGTATTTTGAAAACCAAGGAAACGAAAAAATATAATTTTATAATTATTACAAAAATATATTATATTTTTGTCAAGAAGAAAGTATATTATTTTTGGGTAAAGAAAAATATATATGTTTTCTTGAATAATTAGAAAATATAATATTTTGGAGAAAATATATATTTTCTTAAATAAATTTAAAACATATTATTTTGGAGTGAAAAATGGATTTATAAATATTTTCTAAGTTAATCTTGAAAATATATTATTTTTGGAGTTTATATAAAAATACAATTATTTTTGCCAAGGGAAAAAGATATAGATAATTTTCTATAAAAGTTTTTCTTAAAATATATAATTATTTTAAGAATATATATACCGGTGATTTTTATTAAAAATAATATTTCGAAAAGAATAAATATAAAAATTAAATATAAGAATACTTAATAAATACGACAAAAAAATGTATTCTCGTACGTATAAATTCACACCGGAATACGCCACCAATACTTGGCAAAATACACAAGTCTAAGAATACGAGTATGAATATACCCATCGTTGGGGAAAATATTCATGTATAAATACATGATGTATCAAGTTAAAATTTATTATTTTAACAAATATTCCAATAATTAATAAATATAATTGAAGTTAAAATTATTATTATTTTAACAAATAATTATATACTTCGGAATAATTATGACACCAAGAAATGTAACTCAAAGATACTAATTAAGACTAAAAGTCCAGGCACGACCCATCCGTCTAATAAACCATAGCACGTTTGTAGGTAGTCGTGCGATCAAGAAGCAGCCTTGAGTTACACCAGATTTCGAGACGCAAGATTGGGAGTTCATGTCCCCCTTTTCTTTTAACCGTTTTCAGTTTTATAACTTTGGGGTGAAATACATGTTACAAATGATACAATGATTACAAATGGTATGGTTAGCTAAGGAATGAACTGTTAGATCATGTGAATGGGTAGGCGTTAACTTGAGACCATTAATCCTTGTTTAAGGACCGAGGGGCATGAGTGATAGATCTATTTGGGTGTTGCGAGCCCCACCCATGGGTCCGCGAGTTGGCCGCATGTGGTGACTATGTCGTTCCAGCCGGGGGACCCGGTACGAAATACGTAAAGGATTGAGCCTTCCTACACCGTTACACACATATTAATGACCTTGCAAATCATTAATTGATCTGTTCATATTCGCTTTCATACCGGTTTACAAATACATACTTACAAATGTTTACAAGGATTATTTGTGCATACATACAAACACATGAACTCGCTCAACTTTTTTTGATGTTTTCAAACTACATGTATTTCAGGAAACTGATTATGGATCTGGCGGGCGTTCAAGATTTCAAGTTGTGTCTTTAATTAATGATGTCATCCAGTGTTGAAGGGTTTGGATCGTGTATTTTATCTTTGATGGGATACATGGTTCAAAGCCTAGTGTTATTAGTGTCTTTGGTTGAAGTCCAGTATGGAACTTAAAACTTTGGTTGTTATGTACTTTAAACTTAAAGTCTTGGTTTGTTGTTAAACAATGTTGGTTGTTTTATTTTGAAACTCTCTAATGGATGAACATCGTGGTTTCTATCATATAGCAGTTTGTTAGGGTTGAATGCAATGATATTAAGCCAGTCACACGTAACACGCTTCCGCAAAACTCAGGGTGTGACACTGCGTTTAAAGAATAGGACACCCAGTGAGTTCATGTCCCCCTTTTCTTTTAACTGTTTTTAGTTTTATAACTTCGGGGGTGAAATACATGTTACAAATGTTTTAAACGTTTACAAATGGTATATTTAGCTAAGTAATGAATTGTTAGATCATGTGAATGGGTAGGCGCACACTTAAGACCATTACTCCTTGTATAAGGACCGAGGGGCATGAGTGATAGATCTATTTGGGTGTTAGAAGCCCTACCCATGAGACCGCGAGTTGGACCATGTGGTGACTATGTCGTTCCCGCTGGGTGGCCCGGTACGAAATACGCAAAGGATTGAGCCTTCCTGCACCATTGCACACATATTAATGTCGTCGCGAAACATTAATTGATCTCTTCGTTGACGTTACATACTAGTTTTTGATACTCGAATTTTCAAATGCTCTTAAGACTCAATTGATGATAACTCACAAATACATGGACTTACGAATTTTGGTAACTCTTTTCAACTTATGTATAAGTAAGAGGACGGGGTGATCCTGCTTACAAAGACTCTCGTGGGCTAGACTCACAGTTTTCATACAACATGCTGAGAAAAATGATTTTACTAAATTTTTCTCCACAACTTTTAAACCGGTAAACAAAAAGATATATTTAAAAATCTTTTCCAAAACAAACTATGAACTCGCTCAACTTTATGTTGATTTTTCGCATGTTTCTTTCTCAGGTTACTTTTTCAAAACATGGCACGTTTGGAATAGGAGAACCATGTGGACTCGAGTACTTAGTGGTGTTCATTTTCTACAAGTCTTAGCTTATTTGCTTCCGCTGTGCAATGAAGATACCGGTCCAGTCATGCCAGCTCTGATATTTTCGGGGTGTGACATAAACCAATGCCTTGTATTATAAACAAAAGGTCTTTGTTTAAAAAATATGAAATAATGCCTTTTATAACCAAGATGTCTTGTATAAAACAATGTTTTTGAATGAACAAAGGTCTTGTTTAGTCAAAGGTTTTGTCTTATAAAATCATTGCTTTTATTGTGTAAACATATATATGGATTGTTGGGGAATACATTCAAGCCTTGTTGACTATCGGATAGACCCTTATAAGGACAAAGGTCTATCAAATGTTCATCGGATTCTGTCGTTCCTTAAGGTCACTTCCAAACAAACCTTGGAAGCGGGAACGGGATTGTCAATCCTATGGTACCATTACATACTACCGGTCGGTGTGATCAATGTTAATGAATGTACCATTGTCGAGTTCAACGCACCAAAATGTCTAGAAAAATGTAAGCATGTCGTGAAAAATGTTTTGAAATCATATGCTAGGTATGCTCAGTCAACATACGAAGCAAAAATGTCTTTGAAAACTGTCACACCCCGACCACGTAGAACATACAAAACGTGGCGGAAACGTCGGGGAGTGTTGTAACAGAATCAATTGTTTCAAATCCATGGCAAATGAAGTTTCGTTTTATAAATCAAACATGAAAGTTTACATTGTCTAAACAAGAATCAAAGCGTACATAACATAAATTAACTAGTTCTTGTCTCGTTTTAAGTCACTAAGGCACAGGTCCGCCTAAGTATGTCTTGATAAGTCCTATGCATCTTCTCCTGAAAACACATGTGAAAATAGGTACGTCAGCATAAAAATGCCTGTGAGATACATTGGTTTTGTGAAAACGAAATTCATGACTTGAGTTGGAGAAAATGTTTAGTCATGAACCTCGTATTTTGCTTTGTCTTGTAAATCATTTGAAAAACGGTAAGATCAAATGATATATATAAATAAGAGAACAATGCCTAGTTAACTGAATAACCATGTAAAAAGAGTTTGTATAAGATTTGTTGTTTGTAAATAAATGTCTTGTGAAAAGCGTGTTATTTGTATAAAATGTTCTATGTCTCAAATTGGAATGATTCAAATAACGCTACGATATGTAATACCATACAAACACTTATATATAGGAAGTACCAGCGGCGTATCCACCATGCTTGTATCATATTACACATGCCTCGTTACTTAAATCACTTACTCAAACCAAACCATCAAGATGAAATGTTTAACAACGGTAGAAATGTTCATGTATAGTCAAATGTCTATTGTCAAATGTAATCCATGTCAACGGATACAACTGGTTTACACGGTTCAATGGTTACAGACGGTTCATGAAATCAAAGGGGTAAGACGGTTCACATAGTCAAATGGTTACAACGGTTCAAAATGTAGTGTAATGTGTTCATATGCTGGATGAGCATATGCAACAGAAATGCAATGTGAAACAATGTACTATGTATGCACACAATGGGCGTACGTAGCATGAAATGTATTATAGAGTACAACGGTTCAAAATGTAGAATAATGTGTTCATATGCTGGATGAGCATATGCAACAGAAATGCAATGTGAAACAATGTACTACGTTTGCACACAATGGGCGTACGTAGCATGAAATGTATTGTAGAGTACAACGGTTCAAAATGTAGTATAATGTGTTCATATGCTGGATGAGCATATGCAACAGAAATGCAATGTGAAACAATGTACTACGTATGCACACAATGGGCGTACGTAGCATGAAATGTATTGTAGAGTACAACGGTTCAAAATGTAGTATAATGTGTTCATATGCTGGATGAGCATATGCAACAGAAATGCAATGTGAAACAATGTACTACGTATGCACACAATGGGCATACGTAGCATGAAATGTATTGTAGAGTACAACGGTTCAAAATGTAGTATAATGTGTTCCTATATGCTGGATGAGCATATGCAACAGATATGCAATGTGAAACAATGTACTACGTATGCACACAATGGGCGTACGTAGCATGAAATGTATTGTAGAGTACAACGGTTCAAAATGTAGAATAATGTGTTCATATGCTGGATGAGCATATGCAACAGATATGCAATGTGAAACAATGTACTACGTATGCACACAATGGGCGTACGTAGCATAAATGTGATGTAAAGCAATGTACTAAGTACGCACACAATGGGCATACATAGCATAAACACAATGAAATCATGTACTATATATGTACTATCGAACATAGCAGTATATGATGTGAAAACCGGAAAGCATGAAAGTAGCAAGTAGGCACATGTGTTTCACCCCAAAACAGTTTGGAAAACAGTAAAAGAGGGGTTCAATGTACTCACATTGACTCCTCGAAAACATGTAAAAAATGGGGTTCAATGTACTCACCTGAGATTGCTTTGAATTCCTTGTATAATAACCAGATAATGCTAGAGGTCACGGGATATCAAACGGCACCTAATAGGTAGCTATATTAATATACCGGACCAAAATCGGAGGGTCGGATAGTATGCGGGTTCGTAAACCAAACGAGTATGGAGACTCGTGTAATATGGTTTAACAAAGCCTACATACTAAAATGAAACCTAACCTAAGTGCTTACGTCCCATCATGACCCGTTTAGGTAGCTTAGGCTACCCTAACGCGTCGTTCACGTAGAACGCGTCTGGAACGCCTAACATCGTGACCACAAGGTATAACCTCGGAAGGTTATAGCTATGGTCACCTAATGTGTTTGGTCGGATCCTAAAGATCGACCAAATGGGTCGGGTTCGAAAGTATAAGCGATGGTTTAGATCGCTTACCTTACGACCCTGTATAAGCACTAAACTAAAAGTGACGAGCTAAGCATGTTAGAATATGCTTAACTAAGTTTAGAAAACAGGTTTGACATCAAAACAAACGGCTTTGATGCTCACGAGTAGTTTGGTTACAAAATATGCAAGAATGCACATTTTGGCCGAAACTACGACCCGTCACGGAGCCTAGTTAACGTGGTGATCAGTAGGTATAGTCACTACGGACTATAACCATCGTGATCACGCTCACGTTATGAAGTTCCATGAACTTCGCATCGACCATAAGCTGGTCAATGCAGAAAGTCAACAAAATGTTGACTTTCGGACTCGAAAAGCGATAAAAGAGCGAAAGAAGACTTACGGAAGGTCCCCGAGTGCTAATCTAGATCAAATAGCTCAGGTATGGAACAATGGTTCCAACTTAGAGCCTTAAGATCAGATTTTGTGGGTTTTTGGAACAAAAGGGGGGGGGTATTTATAGGAAAAGTGGAACCGTTAGGATCGTTTATCGAATATCGTGCCGCGATCTCGAGCGTACACTTGTCAAATTCTTGTGGTAAGTCAGAACTTGGCCCTTGGCTCCTGATTGGGTGAAAGGGCATTGCCCCTTGATCGAACGAAAGGCCAAACTGCATTAAATGCAAAGATTTTTCTGTCTGACAGTCTCACGCGCCCCGCGTAAGGATTTGGTAAATCCTTACGCGCCCCGCCTAAGGTTCCCAGATCAGAATTTACAATTTTGGTCCCTGCACTTCAGAAACACGTATTTTGGCCCATTTTTGGCACGTTTAAGCCCCGTTAACCTCATTTCAAGGCTCTAAGATGAAGTTAAAGTGTAGGGGACATGAAATATGCTCAAAAATATTCCGGATGTCGGTTCGTTTGGCCGTACGATTGCGATGTTCGCTTAATTACGACGGAATGCGCATAAGCGCGAAAGACGATCCAAATGACGCGACGAATGGATTTTTCTCATGCCCAAAACTAAGGCATAATATAAGGATGCTTACATAAATTTTTGGATGTCCGGATGTATTCAGAACGTAAGTTATGCACGAAAGTGCAAACTTGTGCACTTTTTGACACTTTTAGTCCCCGAATGATCCAAAAGTTTGTTTTAGCATACCAAACACCTCAAAGCCTATTTCTAAGCTATGTAGAGGATATTTAGGGTATGTTTAACTTGTGAACATGTTCCGGAATGTTCGTTACAATTCAAATTGGCATACTTTCGCAGTTTGTCAAGTTTAGTCCCTGTAAGCGAATTAACTTGTTTTTGCTATACCCAAGCCTTCAAAACTTATTTCTAAGTTATGTAAAGGTTATTTAAGGTATGTTGAGTATATGTTGACGTTCCGGAGTATTTGTCGCATTAAACTGAGTACGTTTACGCACCAGTTTGCGTATAATGCTCTAGAAAGCAATGTAGAGTTTGAAATTGAACAATAATTGATATGTGCAAAACATACACATATTTATACAAGATCCCAAGTATGAAATACAATATTTCATCGGCTTGGTATTTGTTTGATGGTCGCGGTGACACAGGTGTCACAGTCTCCCCTACTTTAGGAAATTTCGTCCCGAAATTTATTCGTAGGAGTCTATTTGTGAATTTGCCAAATAACCACCAATGATATGTAAGGCAATATCTTGTCACTTCCTTAACAGTCATTCTTCCGAAACGAAAATGAACAGACGGGTCATTTTCAATGGTTGCTTCATCAGAATTGGAAATGAAGGATTACACAACGGATATTCATTTCCTCAACGGATAATCTTCAGAAACGAAAATGAACTAACGGGGTCATCTTCAACGGTTGCTTCCTCAGAGTTGGAAATGAAGTATTACACAACGGATATTCATTTCCTCAACGGATAATCTTCAGAAACGAAAATGAACTAACGGAGTCATCTTCAACGGTTGCTTCCTCAGAGTTGGAAATGAAGGATTACACAACGGATATTCATTTCCTCAACGGATAATCTTCAGAAACGAAAATGAACAAACGGGGTCATCTTCAACGGTTGCTTCCTCAGAGTTGGAAATGAAGTATTACACAACGGATATTCATTTCCTCAACGGATAATCTTCAGAAACGAAAATGAACTAACGGAGTCATCTTCAACGGTTGCTTCCTCAGAGTTGGAAATGAAGGATTACACAACGGATATTCATTTCCTCAACGGATAAATCTTCAGAAACGAAAATGAGCAAACGGGGTCATCTTCAACGGGTATTCTTCAGATTTGGAAATGAAGGATAAACGGATATTCATTTCCTCAACGGATAAATCTTCAGAACGAAAATGAACAAACGGAGTCATTTTCCTCGACGGGTATTCTTCAGATTTGGAAATGAAGGATAAACGGATATTCATTTCCTCAACGGATATTCTTCAGAAGTGAAAAATGAATAGCTAGTTCATTTTTCCTCAACGGATGCTTCATCAGAATTGGAAATGAATAGGGTTAACTCTAGACACATGACAGAACTTGCTGTGATTTCTGTGCACTAAATTCCATAATTATGTATGCATCCATAATTACGTAATCCCTTGCACAGTCCGCACAGTTTGTTTTGTAATGTTTTGGGGAAGGATATCAAACTTGTGACGAGGGTGACTAGACTTCCATCGGTTCCTTTTAATTAGATCGACAGGGGATCCTCTTGGTTAGGCCACCAAGGAGTCCTTTCAGCTATATCATCACATGATATCCCTAACCAGATTTTTGGATGAATCTGTTTAGCTAGACCACTCAAGGGGTCTAATTATGAAGTAGTACTTTATAATCCGAAGGACTTAACTATAACATAGAAGTCCATTGATGATTTTAAGTAATACCTTTGGGCATCCTACTATGAATCTCTTGTACACGGATATGTAAGATTCTACGAAGATTTGGATAACATAATTTGGATCACACAACAATACATAAGGAAACACATAAGCACATAGTCACATAATTGTTTAATTTGATCATAATTTGTTATTAACTTGTTATCGATTGAATACGGATATGGAAACCTGTCGACGGATCTCAATGTTCACTGGAATCTATCTGAGAAGATAGAAAGATCTCCCAAAATTCGATTTTTGATTACAAGGAATCACCACATTCGAATGAAGGTATACAACAATTAAAGACTTACGGGAAATTCCTAGGTACCCTATTAAGGATTTATAGTGGTACCTTGGGTATTCGTCTTGTGTTGTAACCTGCGCCTTGTAGTTCGTTTCCTTAGAATAAACGGGTACTTAGGAATTCCGTGGAAGACGCAAGCGATTATAGAATGGGAGAATTTTGGGGGTAGTTTGTTCATCAAGGAATACGGTTCCTTGATTGTCGGTATTGCAAGGGATATGTCGTTTATACATGCAACTATCGAAATACATTGCAATGTAAATGAAAGATTTATTTATAAACAACGATATCAACTGTTCCTTGGATCTTGACAACAAAAGAAACTTAATACATAAGACATGATTATTTCTAAACGATGTTATCTTCTAGTCAGTCGGGTGATCATCCTTGTGCTGGATTTGCATTAGCAAGCTTTGGGCAATTTCTTCGGAAATGACCCATCTCGCCACAGTTGAAACAAGAACCTGGTAGGAAACGACCTTGAGCGGGATTGTTGCCAGCTTGGTTTGGTGCAGCTGCAGCTGGGCAGATTCTTGTTGTATGCCCTATGAGTCCACAAGTTTGGCATTTGCGGCACTGTACATTGGCGTGATGATGGAGGCTACATTGGTTGTACAAGGGTGCAGTTCCATTGTATGGTTTTCTAGCAGGGGGTTGAGCTGGTTGGTTGGGGACGGCTTGACCATTGTGAGCGACCACGGCGAAGTTCTGAGAAGCCTTTCGCTTCCTTGACTTCTTAGGAGATTCAGTCTGTTCATCCATGGTCTTTGATTCCTCGATTGGGTTCGATTCCCCGGCTGATTTCTTGTCACCTTTTCGAAAAAGTTTATGCTTTCTGATCTGCGATTCAGTCAAGGTTGCAGATAGCTCAATGGCCTGACGGAGTGTGGTAGGGTTGCTACCAGTGACAATGTCTTGTACCGAGTCAGGCAGGCCGTCGATGTACCTTTCGATAGCCTTGTCGAGTGGGGCGACCATAGTCGGGCAAAGTAGACTCAACTCCTCAAACCTATCAGTATATGCCCTGTGTTCGCCACTATCTTGTTTCAAATCATCAAACTCCTTCTCCAACGCTCGTTGTTCATGACGAGGACAAAACTCTCTCATCATAAGTGCTCTCAGTTCAGCCCATGTTTGTGCTAGAGCAACATCTGCACCACGGTCTCTCATTACCCCGTTCCACCATGTAAGAGCCCTCTTCTGAAACACACTCGAAGAAAACTCGACCTTGCGATTTTCCGGACACTGCACGTGGCGAAAGGTATTCTCGATGCTCTCGAACCATTGGAGAAGCCCAGTTGCTCCCTCAGAACCACTAAACTTGAGTGGTTTAGCCGAGTTAAAGTTCTTGAAATTGCATGTACCATTGTTGTTGTTGTTGGCTTGGTTCCATTGAGCAAAGAGATTTGGGAATTGAGCAGCCATCTGCTGCGCAATAATTTCTGCCAGCTCGGCAGTTGCTATCTGGTGTTCGCGTCGAGGAGGCATTCTAAAAGAGGAAAACATGAAAGGAAACAAATAAAATGGTATTGGGTAAGAATAGGATGTTACAATCACTGACCATAATCACGGTTGATGGTCACTTGTTTGAATCATGAAGCAAACAAACAACACCAGGGCTGAATCAAAGCAAATAGATCCTCATAGTGTATCGCGAAGACATGCTCGCCTATAAGTGGACACTCACCCCAAGAGTTCCCAGGTAAGAGTGACTGGTCCGATTATGCGGATTTGTACGAACACTCTAACCTTAGACAGAAAACCCAGGGTACAGGCATTCACCCTTCCAGTTCGCACGTGTTCACACTATTTAGGACCCAAAACTTTGACGGGAGTTTTGAAAATTCAAAGGGGTTCAAAACCTTATAACAAAGGGTTCAAAACCTTACAATAGAGGGTTCAAAACCTAGTAATCAATCATCCTAGAACAGATGATTAGCTTTCAAGGCGGTTTTGAAATTTATGTTCTTGTTGTGGTCGTCGCCTAAGGGTAGGTGACAGTATTGTTTTGTGACTAAACGCAAGTAAACTCGCGTTAGGTTCCTAGGAAGGTTATAGACTAGGTCAAAGCATTACTAATAACCTAATTCCCTATAACCATTGGCTCTGATACCATCTTTTCTGTCACACCCCGACCACGTAGAACATACAAAACGTGGCGGAAACGTCGGGGAGTGTTGTAACAGAATCAATTGTTTCAAATCCATGGCAAATGAAGTTTCGTTTTATAAATCAAACATTAAAGTTTACATTGTCTAAACAAGAATCAAAGCGTACATAACATAAATTAACTAGTTCTTGTCTCGTTTTAAGTCACTAAGGCACAGGTCCGCCTAAGTATGTCTTGATAAGTCCTATGCATCTTCTCCTGAAAACACATGTGAAAATAGGTACGTCAGCATAAAAATGCCTGTGAGATACATTGGTTTTGTGAAAACGAAATTCATGACTTGAGTTGGAGAAAATGTTTAGTCATGAACCTCGTATTTTGCTTTGTCTTGTAAATCATTTGAAAAACGGTAAGATCAAATGATATATATAAATAAGAGAACAATGCCTAGTTAACTGAATAACCATGTAAAAAGAGTTTGTATAAGATTTGTTGTTTGTAAATAAATGTCTTGTGAAAAGCGTGTTATTTGTATAAAATGTTCTATGTCTCAAATTGGAATGATTCAAATAACGCTACGATATGTAATACCATACAAACACTTATATATAGGAAGTACCAGCGGCGTATCCACCATGCTTGTATCATATTACACATGCCTCGTTACTTAAATCACTTACTCAAACCAAACCATCAAGATGAAATGTTTAACAACGGTAGAAATGTTCATGTATAGTCAAATGTCTATTGTCAAATGTAATCCATGTCAACGGATACAACTGGTTTACACGGTTCAATGGTTACAGACGGTTCATGAAATCAAAGGGGTAAGACGGTTCACATAGTCAAATGGTTACAACGGTTCAAAATGTAGTGTAATGTGTTCATATGCTGGATGAGCATATGCAACAGAAATGCAATGTGAAACAATGTACTATGTATGCACACAATGGGCGTACGTAGCATGAAATGTATTATAGAGTACCACGGTTCAAAATGTAGAATAATGTGTTCATATGCTGGATGAGCATATGCAACAGAAATGCAATGTGAAACAATGTACTACGTTTGCACACAATGGGCGTACGTAGCATGAAATGTATTGTAGAGTACAACGGTTCAAAATGTAGTATAATGTGTTCATATGCTGGATGAGCATATGCAACAGAAATGCAATGTGAAACAATGTACTACGTATGCACACAATGGGCGTACGTAGCATGAAATGTATTGTAGAGTACAACGGTTCAAAATGTAGTATAATGTGTTCATATGCTGGATGAGCATATGCAACAGAAATGCAATGTGAAACAATGTACTACGTATGCACACAATGGGCATACGTAGCATGAAATGTATTGTAGAGTACAACGGTTCAAAATGTAGTATAATGTGTTCATATGCTGGATGAGCATATGCAACAGATATGCAATGTGAAACAATGTACTACGTATGCACACAATGGGCGTACGTAGCATGAAATGTATTGTAGAGTACAACGGTTCAAAATGTAGAATAATGTGTTCATATGCTGGATGAGCATATGCAACAGATATGCAATGTGAAACAATGTACTACGTATGCACACAATGGGCGTACGTAGCATAAATGTGATGTAAAGCAATGTACTAAGTACGCACACAATGGGCATACATAGCATAAACACAATGAAATCATGTACTATATATGTACTATCGAACATAGCAGTATATGATGTGAAAACCGGAAAGCATGAAAGTAGCAAGTAGGCACATGTGTTTCACCCCAAAACAGTTTGGAAAACAGTAAAAGAGGGGTTCAATGTACTCACATTGACTCCTCGAAAATATGTAAAAGATGGGGTTCAATGTACTCACCTGAGATTGCTTTGAATTCCTTGTATAATAACCAGATAATGCTAGAGGTCACGGGATATCAAACGGCACCTAATAGGTAGCTATATTAATATACCGGACCAAAATCGGAGGGTCGGATAGTATGCGGGTTCGTAAACCAAACGAGTATGGAGACTCGTGTAATATGGTTTAACAAAGCCTACATACTAAAATGAAACCTAACCTAAGTGCTTACGTCCCATCATGACCCGTTTAGGTAGCTTAGGCTACCCTAACGCGTCGTTCACGTAGAACGCGTCTGGAACGCCTAACATCGTGACCACAAGGTATAACCTCGGAAGGTTATAGCTATGGTCACCTAATGTGTTTGGTCGGATCCTAAAGATCGACCAAATGGGTCGGGTTCGAAAGTATAAGCGATGGTTTAGATCGCTTACCTTACGACCCTGTATAAGCACTAAACTAAAAGTGACGAGCTAAGCATGTTAGAATATGCTTAACTAAGTTTAGAAAACAGGTTTGACATCAAAACAAACGGCTTTGATGCTCACGAGTAGTTTGGTTACAAAATATGCAAGAATGCACATTTTGGCCGAAACTACGACCCGTCACTGAGCCTAGTTAACGTGGTGATCAGTAGGTATAGTCACTACGGACTATAACCATCGTGATCACGCTCACGTTATGAAGTTCCATGAACTTCGCATCGACCATAAGCTGGTCAATGCAGAAAGTCAACAAAATGTTGACTTTCGGACTCGAAAAGCGATAAAAGAGCGAAAGAAGACTTACGGAAGGTCCCCGAGTGCTAATCTAGATCAAATAGCTCAGGTATGGAACAATGGTTCCAACTTAGAGCCTTAAGATCAGATTTTGTGGGTTTTTGGAACAAAAGGGGGGGGGGTATTTATAGGAAAAGTGGAACCGTTAGGATCGTTTATCGAATATCGTGCCGCGATCTCGAGCGTACACTTGTCAAATTCTTGTGGTAAGTCAGAACTTGGCCCTTGGCTCCTGATTGGGTGAAAGGGCATTGCCCCTTGATCGAACGAAAGGCCAAACTGCATTAAATGCAAAGATTTTTCTGTCTGACAGTCTCACGCGCCCCGCGTAAGGATTTGGTAAATCCTTACGCGCCCCGCCTAAGGTTCCCAGATCAGAATTTACAATTTTGGTCCCTGCACTTCAGAAACACGTATTTTGGCCCATTTTTGGCACGTTTAAGCCCCGTTAACCTCATTTCAAGGCTCTAAGATGAAGTTAAAGTGTAGGGGACATGAAATATGCTCAAAAATATTCCGGATGTCGGTTCGTTTGGCCGTACGATTGCGATGTTCGCTTAATTACGACGGAATGCGCATAAGCGCGAAAGACGATCCAAATGACGCGACGAATGGATTTTTCTCATGCCCAAAACTAAGGCATAATATAAGGATGCTTACATAAATTTTTGGATGTCCGGATGTATTCAGAACGTAAGTTATGCACGAAAGTGCAAACTTGTGCACTTTTTGACACTTTTAGTCCCTGAATGATCCAAAAGTTTGTTTTAGCATACCAAACACCTCAAAGCCTATTTCTAAGCTATGTAGAGGATATTTAGGGTATGTTTAACTTGTGAACATGTTCCGGAATGTTCGTTACAATTCAAATTGGCATACTTTCGCAGTTTGTCAAGTTTAGTCCCTGTAAGCGAATTAACTTGTTTTTGCTATACCCAAGCCTTCAAAACTTATTTCTAAGTTATGTAAAGGTTATTTAAGGTATGTTGAGTATATGTTGACGTTCCGGAGTATTTGTCGCATTAAACTGAGTACGTTTACGCACCAGTTTGCGTATAATGCTCTAGAAAGCAATGTAGAGTTTGAAATTGAACAATAATTGATATGTGCAAAACATACACATATTTATACAAGATCCCAAGTATGAAATACAATATTTCATCGGCTTGGTATTTGTTTGATGGTCGCGGTGACACAGGTGTCACAAAAACCATGTACTAGGTATGCTAGGTCAACATACGAAGCAAAAATGTCTTTGAAATCATGTGCTAGGTATGTCGATCAACATACGAAGAAAAAGTGTCTTTGAAAACCATGTACTAGGTATGCTAGGTCAACATACGAAGTAAAATGTCTTTGAAATCATGTGCTAGGTATGCTAGGTCAACATACGAAGCAAAATGTCTTTGAAAACCATGTACTAGGTATGCTACGTCAACATACGAAGCAAAATGTCTTTGAAATCATGTGCTAGGTATGCTAGGTCAACATACGAAGCAAAATGTCTTTGAAAACCATGTACTAGGTATGCTATGCCAACATACGAAACAAAAATGTCTTTGAAAACATTTACTATATGTACTAAATAAACAAACCATGTATAATGTCATGAAAACAAGAAAGTACTGATAGGCACATATGAGTCACCCCAAAACATTTGAAAATGTAAAAGAGGGGATTATGTGCTCGCTTGGGATTGCGTATAAGTCTTGTTCAAATGATTAAACAAAGCTCAAAGGATCAAGAGTTCAATGGTCTCCTAATATCAGATAACTATGTTAGTGTGTCGAGACTTTAATCGGGGGATAGGAAAGAATGAAGTCTTATAAACCAAACGAGTGTTGGAACTCATGTGATATGGTTTACTAAACTTAACATTCTAATTTGGAAAGGATACTAAGTGCCTTTGACCTGTTATGACTCGTTAAAGTGGTTTACGCCACTTTGACAGGTCATTAGCATAATTTATAAGTTTGGATGGTCATATATGCCCTATGATTAGTCTTATATGATAAAATATGTTTGATAATGTTATATCATCAGTTTAGATGTTTAGATATTAAAACTTTGGTTGCATATACTTAAAATCAATTTATGCGCAAAAAGGGCGTTTTGGTCATTTTAAAAGAACATAAAAGCGACTCATCATATAACTAACCAAACCTTATGACTATAAGGTATAACCTCAGAGGGTTATTTCCTATATAACTATGATCACAAAAATGTGCTTAGTCGAATTCTAAGATCGACCAAACGGGTCGGATTCAAAAATTAAAGCGATGGTCAAACCGCTCGACTTACGACCCAAATAGAAGCACTAAACTAGAAATGACGAGTTAGACATGTTGGAACATGTCTAATTAAGTTATAAAATTGATTTGGTGTCAAAACATTAAGTTTTAAAACCCGCAAACAGTTTCGTCGTAAAAAGCACTTATACGCATCTTTGACTGTTAATAAATAAAACTTTGACTCGTCACTTCGCCTAGTAAACGTGGTAATCAGAAGGTGTAATCGTAAGGGATTATAAACTTCGTGATTACGATCACGTTGCAAATTCAATTGAACTTTGACTTGACAAAAAATGGTCAGAACCGAAAGTCAAACAGGAAGTCAAACTATTTGACTTTTAGCTTAAAATAACTAAAATAAATGAAACAGACTAGGAGTGAGTACTTACTTGTGTTAAGGAACACTTAAGAACTCAGTTAGGAGGCTTCCAAAAGCTGGAAACAACTCCAAAGAGATGGGAGAAGAAGAACGAGAAATGAGCAAGCGAAAATGGATGAATTTGTCACACCCCTTTCTGCGGCGGAAGCACGAGGTGTGATCATGAAAGGTTCTCATTGCATACGAAAGGTAAACATACTACATGCTCATGAAAATAACTTCAAATACCATAACTTGAAATCATAAGTTAGCGTTTACAACGCGAGTTAACATAAAACATTGTCTTAAAAGGTTTACACTTTATTTAAAGACAAACACAAGCGACATCCACGAGCATAAGAGAGACCACGCGCACATCCATCCTAGTTACCTGAAATACATGTGAGTTTTGGAAAAACGTCAACATAATGTTGGTGTGAATTCATGCCGTTTTGTTTTGCACTTTTGTATACTTTGTATGAAAACATATTTTGTGAATAAATCGAGTTTTCATTAAATCCAGTTTCATGTGTACACCACGTACTCATGTATGATTCAAATTCTTCTAGAGTACCCCACGTACTCAAGTATAATCCATGCTTTTCTTGAGTACCCCATGTACTCAAGTATTCATCAAGTTTTAGAATGGTATGAGTTTTTATGTAAATTAAGTATTCCTGTATGTATCAGGATTGTTAATGGGTTGCAAAGCCATTAACATGTGACACGACATAGGAAGTCACCAAACCTTAGGCATTTAATTGGTATATTCTGAGACACAAAAGCACTACTCGATACTCGCCCTCATCGAGAGTGTGGCTGCCCGGCACCCGTTAGATCTAACCTTTTGTTCTGCGGTCTAGGTATATTGTTGATTAATGGTGCTTCTGTACCCTATTCGTGACACGATTCCTCGCATCATTTTTCATAGCGCATCCTACTTGGTACTCGTTTCTCACCAAGCGCGCTTCTCATATTCCTATTTCACAACACACTTGGTACTCGTTCTCACCAAGTGCGCTTCTCGTTTTCTTATTTCACAACACACTTGGTACTCGTTCTCACCAAGTGCGCTTCTTGTATTCTTATATCGCTACACACTTGGTACTCGTTCTCACCAAGTGTGCTTTTTATTATCATACCATTTGTTAAACATAAAAATATCTGTAACATGTATTTCACCCCCGAAGTTATAAAACTGAAAACAGTTAAGAGAAAAGGGGGAGCATGAACTCACAACTTTGCGTTCCTGTGCGTCGTAAACTTCACCGGGTTTGCTTATTTAACGTCGTAACCTATACGCGTTTTCTTAACGTTAGTCACTAGACTTGCGTCGCACAAGTTCAGTCACTCACTTTTGTATTCGTATTGTCGTGTTAAAAATATTTCATATTTTTTTAACTAAGTATCTTACTTATATTATTTTTCGCAAATTAATATAAGTATCTTGTGTTTTGCACTTTGCACCCGAATTATGTGTCTTGTATATTGTATGTGTATTTTCATGTTTATACTCCTCATGAGTATTTAGTGTATTTTTACGTCTTAATACGCTAGCACGTATAACACATACTATATACACTTAGCACAGAAGTTGGTGATAAAATAATATATATTTTTCTCTCAAAAATATACATACTTATATCCATTTTTATTCTTGAAGAAATCCTCATTTCTTATCACCAAAAATTAGGGAAACCTTGGTAATACTCTTAAATACATTTTTAGGGAATAAGTTTCTCAAAAACTTATATTTTTCTAAGTATCAAAATTTATAAAAATTTTGGCAGAGTTTCCCCTAAAAATGGAGGTTTCCCATGTTTTCAAAACATGTGTTTATTTTCTTTTAAATCGTCAACAATCATCAACAACACTTATCAACAATAATCATCCACGAATATCACTAATTTCTCCATTTCATGAACTTGGTTATTTACTAAAATTGTGTAGTAACTTACTAGCACATTTAGTAAGTCTTGTTATCTTTAAAAATAAGTTTAGTTTCTTAAAAACCTTATTTTCAAAGAATATAAAGTTTCACAACTTCTAGTCGGTTTTTACGAAAATTATTTCTTTGTTAAAACTTTTGTTACACAAGTGTCCATACACTTGTTTGTTCACAAAAATCACTTTTGTTTGTGTAAGATCCGGTTTAGAACAGGTGGTTCCTTTTGACGCTTGGTCTTTTGAAAATACCACTTGTAGATACATAGATCGGCAAGTTTTAAACACTATTTTACAAGTAAAAATACTTTTACACAAGTTCATGTTTCTCGTGTGGTAGAGTTTCACTTTTTAACCCTTGTACCGTCCGAAACAAGCTTATGTCAAGATCTATGATCTTAACAAAGTCGGGTTAAACGGTGATCCGAGCTACCACAACGTAGATCGGGCCTAAATAATCCCACAAATCAAATACTACCACATTTACACATCATGTGAGCTTTTATCCATCATTTAAGTGTCTTTTAGTAGACTTTAATGTATCAAATTGCAAGATTCCAAGTTTTAACTGTTATCTATCATATTAACCACTCTAGATTAGTTCAAGAATGTGTTTTAAGTAACTCACCACTAGCTCGAGGCTAGGGAAGAATCTAGACGCGAATGTGGTGGATAAAAGCTAGAGAAAAAGGTCCTTCGTGCTCCGAGTGCACCAAGCCTCCTAATACGTGATCCTTGATGCTTGGGTATGCTTGGAATGGCTTGAACAAGGCTCGAAAAATTGATGGGTGATTAGGGATGTTTGGCCGTGAGCTTTCTAGAGGGAGAGAGGAGAGTTGTTTGGTGTTGTGAAGTGTGAAAGTTCATATGTGCCATCTCACGGTATTTATAGACATTCCATATGGCATATTCCTAGCATATTCCTGGCATATTCTTGGAATATTCCTAGCATATTCCTGGCATATTCCTGGAATATTCCTAGCATATTCCTAGCATATTCCTGGAATATTCCTAGCATATTCCTGGCATATTCCTGGAATATTCCTAGCATATTCCTAGCATATTCCTGGAATATTCCTAGCATATTCCTGGCATATTCCTGGAATATTCCTAGCATATTCCTAGCATATTCCTGGTATATTCCTGGAATATTCCTAGCATATTCCTAGGTTTTCTGCGTTGTCGGCGTTTTGCAGTGTAAGCACTGTGTCGCGTAGGAACTCACGGTACGCGCTTAAACTTGAAAAATAACGTTTTTAAGCGTTTCAATTTATTTTTCAACACGAACCTGATTAAAATAAAATTTTAATCATAACAGAATATTTGTGGGATTAAATATTATCCGGGCGGCCACCAACGTTCGTTTCGCAGTTTTGTCGTAATTAGTTCTGCACTTAAAGTGTGTTTCGGGTGCCTTTTAGTGCGTGTTTTAGCTTTCGTAATGACCATAAATTAAACCCTGATATGTACTCTTGGGTTTTAATGTACCTTTGTCGTAGGACCTACACCTAGGCCTCAATTCTAATGTCTGACTGCTTTCTGCAGTTCCGTTGACACAGTGTGTCTTACCGGTGAGTTTACTAATATTTCTGACGCAACGCTCTCGTTTTTGCATAAAGCAATATTTTGTAGTATACAACGTGCATGAATTCACTTGCTTAGCTTCTAATCAGTCAATGTTGACATTTAAGCTCATAATTGCAGTCATTAAATAATAATTAAAATGTACGGAAGTTACCGGTTTTGTGCCAGTTGTCACAGTCTCCCCCTGTTAAAAGAATTTCGTCCCGAAATTCAGGTTGAACTAACTCTCGCAGGAGTCTTCTTGAATAGGTGGGGATACTTTTCTTTGAACTGGTCTTCGCGTTCCCATGTATACTCGGGTCCGTGCTTAGAGCTCCAACGTACTTTGACAAGTTTCACACTGCTCCTCCTAGTCTTGTTGACTTTCCAGTCAGTAACCTCAACGGGTTGTTCTGTAAATCGGAGGGCTTCATCAATATGCACTTCATCCACCGGGATGATCACGTTTTCTTGTGTTGGACTCTTCTTCAGGTTGGATACATGAAACGTATCATGTACTCCATTAAGTTCTTCCGGTAACTCCAACTTGTACGCCACGGTACCAATTCTTCTCAAGATTCTGAATGGTCCGATGTATCGTGGGTTCAGCTTTCCACGCTTTCCAAATCTGACTACGCCCTTCCAAGGTGAGACTTTTAACAACACTTTGTCTCCCACCTCGAATTCTACTGATTTTCTTTTCGGATCAGCGTAGCTCTTTTGTCGATCTCGAGCCGCCTTAATGCGTTCTCGGATCTGCGCAATCTTGTCGGTTGTCTCTTGAACAAGTTCAGGACCAACCATACGTTTATCTCCGGCATCTGCCCAACATAAGGGCGATCGGCATTTGCGGCCATACAGAGCTTCGAACGGCGCGGCCTTTATGCTTGTATGGTAACTGTTATTGTAGGAAAACTCAACTAATGGTAGGTGAGTATCCCAGCTGCCGCCTAGATCCATGACACATGCGTGAAGCATATCTTCTAACGTTTGTATAGTCCGTTCGCTCTGGCCGTCTGTTTGCGGATGGAATGCCGTGCTTAGATCTAACTGAGATCCAAAGGCTTCCTGAAATAATTGCCAGATTCTTGAGACAAAGCGTCCATCTCTGTCTGAAATGATTGAGATAGGCACTCCATGACGTGCCACAATTTCTCTTAAGTATATTTCTGCAAGCTTTCCAGTGCTATCCTTCTCACGGATTGGTAGGAAATGCGCAGACTTCGTCAGCCGATCAATTATTACCCATATCATGTCGTGCCCTCTCGGGGTCCTGGGTAATTTCGTTATGAAGTCCATCGAGATTTGTTCCCACTTCCACACGGGAATCTCTGGTTGTTGTAGTAGACCGGACGGTTTTTGATATTCGGCCTTAACCTTAGCACAGGTTAGGCATTTTCCAACATAGACAGCAACATCGCTTTTGAGTCTCGGCCACCAATAGTACTCTTTCAAGTCTTGATACATCTTGTCCGATCCTGGGTGGATCGAATATCTCGATTTGTGGGCTTCATTAAGGATGACTTCTCGTATGCCACCATAGAGTGGAACCCAAATACGCTTCTTGAAGTATAAGGCTCCCTCTTCATTTGGTGCCATGTACTTCAATGCACCTCGGAGGTATTCAGCTTTACGGTTCTCTCCTTTAAGAGCTTCTTGTTGTGCATCACGAATGCGTGCAGTGAGGTTCGTTCGAATGGTCATTTCTAACGCTCGAACTCTTAGGGTCTTAACCCTTTCTTTTCGACTTAATGCGTCTGCTACAACGTTTGCCTTTCCTGGGTGGTACTTAATCTCACAGTCGTAATCATTTAGCAGCTCGACCCATCGCCGCTGGCGCATATTCAATTCCTTCTGATTAAATATGTGTTGCAGGCTTCTGTGATCTGTGAAGATTGTGCATCGAGTACCATATAGATAGTGTCGCCAGTTTTTCAAGGCGAATACCACTGCGCCCAGCTCCAGGTCATGAGTGGTATAGTTTCTTTCATGCACCTTCAGTTGCCTTGAAGCGTAAGCGATGACCTTTTGGCGTTGCATGAGCACGCAACCTAGTCCTTGTCGCGAGGCGTCACAGTATACCACGAAGCCTTCCGAACCTTCGGGTAGTGACAATATTGGTGCATCGCATAGCTTGCTTTTGAGTAGCTGAAAAGCTTCCTCTTGTTTAACACCCCAGTCATACTTCTTGTCTTTCTGTGTAAGGGCAGTTAGCGGCTGAGCTATTTTCGAGAAATTCTCGATGAATCTCCTATAGTAGCCCGCTAAGCCCAAAAATTGGCGAACCTCAGTTGGGGTTTTGGGAGCTTCCCAATTCTTTATTGCTTCTATC
This sequence comes from Helianthus annuus, assembly GCF_002127325.2. Lineage (NCBI taxonomy): Eukaryota > Viridiplantae > Streptophyta > Magnoliopsida > Asterales > Asteraceae > Helianthus > Helianthus annuus. The sequence continues at coordinate 116,455,882 of NC_035436.2, forward strand.
TTGGACGGGTCTACATGAATGCCCTTCTCATTCACCACGTGACCAAGAAATTGTACTTCGCGAATCCAGAATTCGCACTTTGAGAACTTTGCATACAGTTTCTCTATCTTCAGTAGTTCTAGGATGGTCCTGAGGTGTTGCTCATGCTCTTCTTTCATCTGAGAGTAGATCAGGATATCGTCGATAAATACAATCACGAATTTATCGAGATATGGTTTGCATACACGGTTCATCAGATCCATAAAGACCGCTGGTGCATTCGTCAGCCCGAATGGCATCACAAGAAACTCGAAATGTCCATAGCGTGTTCTGAATGCAGTCTTTGGTACGCTTTCTTCTTGTATCCTTAACTGATGATATCCAGATCGAAGGTCGATCTTGGAATAGTAGCTTGATCCTTGCAACTGATCAAATAAGTCATCAATCCTCGGTAGTGGGTACCGATTCTTAATAGTGAGTTTGTTCAGTTCTCTGTAATCGATGCACATTCGCAGAGTTCCATCCTTCTTCTTCACGAACAATACTGGAGCTCCCCAGGGCGAGAAGCTTGGCCTTATGAATCCTTTATCCAACAACTCCTGAAGTTGTGTAGATAATTCTTGCATCTCGGATGGTGCAAGTCGATAGGGGGCCTTGGCTACAGGAGCGGCTCCTGGAACCAAGTCTATACGGAATTCGACTTGTCGTTGCGGAGGTAGTCCTGGTAGATCTTCGGGAAAAACATTAGGAAATTCCTTTACCACAGGAATGTCTTCGAGTTTCGGCTCCACAGCCTTTTTATCTACAACATGTGCCAGGAAAGCGACACATCCTTTCCTTAAGCACTTCTGTGCTTTCATGCAGCTGATGATTCGCAGAGGCGCGTCTCGTCTTTCTCCATGTACGATGAGGGTTTCATCATTCGCCAAAGGGATGCGAATGATTTTCTCATGACAAATGACTTCAGCTTTGTTCTTGGATAACCAGTCCATGCCGACTACTACACCGAAGCTACCTAATTGGATAGGTAAGAGGTCGATGCTAAATTTTCGCTCACCAAGTTCTAGTGTGCAGCCTCTAACAACTTCGCCCGATTCAACAAGTTTACCATTGGCTAGTTCTATGGAATAAGGAATTTCTAATCTACTAGATTCTATTCCAAGCGTACGTTTAAATTCCACGGACATGAAACTATAATCGGCTCCAGTGTCGAATAATATGGATGCAAAGTGATTGTTAACGAGAAACGTACCGGTGACCATGTTAGGGTCCTCGCGTGCGTTCCTTTTCTTGTCACCAGACGACTCAGCATGCGTCTCGGTCTTTTCTGTCCAGAGTACGAACGCCACTGCACCTCCAGTGCCGTCGAAGTTCAGCGGTTTGCAGTCGAGAAACTGCTTGAAAGTGCAGCCCTGAGCTGAGTCTCCTCCAGATGAATCTCCATTCCCATTACGTCTTGCATTGCTTGGTCCTCCAATTTGTTCAGTACGGTTCGCCTCGTACTGGGCGATAGCTGCGGAGATTCTTTCCTCCAGTAGGGCGTTTAGCTCTTCAGCAGTTCTTGGAAGTGGGGGAGGAGGAGGTTGATCACGAGCGTTCACAGCTCTTTTGGGTGCCATGTTCTGACAGAACACGACCCAATAGGGTTTAGACATTTGTTTGATATCGTCTTACTAGACAGTGGTAGTATGACATATACCCACATAAGTGACATCAAACAATCCGCTATTTAAATCAATTCATACAGCAGCAAGCATGTATAAATAGATAAATGTTGGCGGTTCTTGTCTTTATACCCTAAATTATTACTCCACCGAGTATTTATTAGGCTGGGGCAAGGGTGCTCACGTTTGACCCTTTTCTTGTACTGAGGGAATCTATACGTGATAAGACTTGCTGTGGTTTCTGTGCACTGAATTCCATAATTATGTATGCATCCATAATTACGTAACTCCTTGCACAGTCCGCACAGTTCGTTTCATCCTCGTATTTCTTCCTTCAGTTAAGTCATTGTTTTCAGGCAAAGTCATGTATACTAGGGGTATTCTACATCTAGTACATGTATATGCTAATTATCACACATATTTGCAAGTAATCCTTAATCATAGACAAGTGCTACCCCAGTGCACCCTAGGTCATGTAGCGTCTTTTCTAGACTCATGCAAATAGTTTCAGGCAGTGGATGTCGCGGGACGTTTTATGCAATGAAAACTTTTTGAAAAATTGTTTCCGTGATAGGATCCTAGAGATTGTAGACTAGACTCGAGAAGGAATCCGGGTTCACTACAATCGCAGCTCTGATACCAATCTGTCACACCCCTTTCTGCGGCGGAAGCACGAGGTGTGATCATGAAAGGTTCTCATTGCATACGAAAGGTAAACATACTACATGCTCATGAAAATAACTTCAAATACCATAACTTGAAATCATAAGTTAGCGTTTACAACGCGAGTTAACATAAAACATTGTCTTAAAAGGTTTACACTTTATTTAAAGACAAACACAAGCGACATCCACGAGCATAAGAGAGACCACGCACACATCCATCCTAGTTACCTGAAATACATGTGAGTTTTGGAAAAACGTCAACATAATGTTGGTGTGAATTCATGCCGTTTTGTTTTGCACTTTTGTATACTTTGTATGAAAACATATTTTGTGAATAAATCGAGTTTTCATTAAATCCAGTTTCATGTGTACACCACGTACTCATGTATGATTCAAATTCTTCTAGAGTACCCCACGTACTCAAGTATAATCCATGCTTTTCTTGAGTACCCCATGTACTCAAGTATTCATCAAGTTTTAGAATGGTATGAGTTTTTATGTAAATTAAGTATTCCTGTATGTATCAGGATTGTTAATGGGTTGCAAAGCCATTAACATGTGACACGACATAGGAAGTCACCAAACCTTAGGCATTTAATTGGTATATTCTGAGACACAAAAGCACTACTCGATACTCGCCCTCATCGAGAGTGTGGCTGCCCAGCACCCGTTAGATCTAACCTTTTGTTCTGCGGTCTAGGTATATTGTTGATTAATGGTGCTTCTGTACCCTATTCGTGACACGATTCCTCGCATCATTTTTCATAGCGCATCCTACTTGGTACTCGTTTCTCACCAAGCGCGCTTCTCATATTCCTATTTCACAACACACTTGGTACTCGTTCTCACCAAGTGCGCTTCTCGTTTTCTTATTTCACAACACACTTGGTACTCGTTCTCACCAAGTGCGCTTCTTGTATTCTTATATCGCTACACACTTGGTACTCGTTCTCACCAAGTGTGCTTTTTATTATCATACCATTTGTTAAACATAAAAATATCTGTAACATGTATTTCACCCCCGAAGTTATAAAACTGAAAACAGTTAAGAGAAAAGGGGGAGCATGAACTCACAACTTTGCGTTCCTGTGCGTCGTAAACTTCACCGGGTTTGCTTATTTAACGTCGTAACCTATACGCGTTTTCTTAACGTTAGTCACTAGACTTGCGTCGCACAAGTTCAGTCACTCACTTTTGTATTCGTATTGTCGTGTTAAAAATATTTCATATTTTTTTAACTAAGTATCTTACTTATATTATTTTTCGCAAATTAATATAAGTATCTTGTGTTTTGCACTTTGCACCCGAATTATGTGTCTTGTATATTGTATGTGTATTTTCATGTTTATACTCCTCATGAGTATTTAGTGTATTTTTACGTCTTAATACGCTAGCACGTATAACACATACTATATACACTTAGCACAGAAGTTGGTGATAAAATAATATATATTTTTCTCTCAAAAATATACATACTTATATCCATTTTTATTCTTGAAGAAATCCTCATTTCTTATCACCAAAAATTAGGGAAACCTTGGTAATACTCTTAAATACATTTTTAGGGAATAAGTTTCTCAAAAACTTATATTTTTCTAAGTATCAAAATTTATAAAAATTTTGGCAGAGTTTCCCCTAAAAATGGAGGTTTCCCATGTTTTCAAAACATGTGTTTATTTTCTTTTAAATCGTCAACAATCATCAACAACACTTATCAACAATAATCATCCACGAATATCACTAATTTCTCCATTTCATGAACTTGGTTATTTACTAAAATTGTGTAGTAACTTACTAGCACATTTAGTAAGTCTTGTTATCTTTAAAAATAAGTTTAGTTTCTTAAAAACCTTATTTTCAAAGAATATAAAGTTTCACAACTTCTAGTCGGTTTTTACGAAAATTATTTCTTTGTTAAAACTTTTGTTACACAAGTGTCCATACACTTGTTTGTTCACAAAAATCACTTTTGTTTGTGTAAGATCCGGTTTAGAACAGGTGGTTCCTTTTGACGCTTGGTCTTTTGAAAATACCACTTGTAGATACATAGATCGGCAAGTTTTAAACACTATTTTACAAGTAAAAATACTTTTACACAAGTTCATGTTTCTCGTGTGGTAGAGTTTCACTTTTTAACCCTTGTACCGTCCGAAACAGGCTTATGTCAAGATCTATGATCTTAACAAAGTCGGGTTAAACGGTGATCCGAGCTACCACAACGTAGATCGGGCCTAAATAATCCCACAAATCAAATACTACCACATTTACACATCATGTGAGCTTTTATCCATCATTTAAGTGTCTTTTAGTAGACTTTAATGTATCAAATTGCAAGATTCCAAGTTTTAACTGTTATCTATCATATTAACCACTCTAGATTAGTTCAAGAATGTGTTTTAAGTAACTCACCACTAGCTCGAGGCTAGGGAAGAATCTAGACGCGAATGTGGTGGATAAAAGCTAGAGAAAAAGGTCCTTCGTGCTCCGAGTGCACCAAGCCTCCTAATACGTGATCCTTGATGCTTGGGTATGCTTGGAATGGCTTGAACAAGGCTCGAAAAATTGATGGGTGATTAGGGATGTTTGGCCGTGAGCTTTCTAGAGGGAGAGAGGAGAGTTGTTTGGTGTTGTGAAGTGTGAAAGTTCATATGTGCCATCTCACGGTATTTATAGACATTCCATATGGCATATTCCTAGCATATTCCTGGCATATTCTTGGAATATTCCTAGCATATTCCTGGCATATTCCTGGAATATTCCTAGCATATTCCTAGCATATTCCTGGAATATTCCTAGCATATTCCTGGCATATTCCTGGAATATTCCTAGCATATTCCTAGCATATTCCTGGAATATTCCTAGCATATTCCTGGCATATTCCTGGAATATTCCTAGCATATTCCTAGCATATTCCTGGTATATTCCTGGAATATTCCTAGCATATTCCTAGGTTTTCTGCGTTGTCGGCGTTTTGCAGTGTAAGCACTGTGTCGCGTAGGAACTCACGGTACGCGCTTAAACTTGAAAAATAACGTTTTTAAGCGTTTCAATTTATTTTTCAACACGAACCTGATTAAAATAAAATTTTAATCATAACAGAATATTTGTGGGATTAAATATTATCCGGGCGGCCACCAACGTTCGTTTCGCAGTTTTGTCGTAATTAGTTCTGCACTTAAAGTGTGTTTCGGGTGCCTTTTAGTGCGTGTTTTAGCTTTCGTAATGACCATAAATTAAACCCTGATATGTACTCTTGGGTTTTAATGTACCTTTGTCGTAGGACCTACACCTAGGCCTCAATTCTAATGTCTGACTGCTTTCTGCAGTTCCGTTGACACAGTGTGTCTTACCGGTGAGTTTACTAATATTTCTGACGCAACGCTCTCGTTTTTGCATAAAGCAATATTTTGTAGTATACAACGTGCATGAATTCACTTGCTTAGCTTCTAATCAGTCAATGTTGACATTTAAGCTCATAATTGCAGTCATTAAATAATAATTAAAATGTACGGAAGTTACCGGTTTTGTGCCAGTTGTCACAGAATTCACTTGCTATTTATAGTGTTCATGGACTCCTAAGATCAATCCAAGTGTTCATGAGATATCATGATCTTAGGGAGGTCATAACACATGTCAAATGCAGGTTAGGAGCTGGAAATTTCGTGAGCTTGGGGAGCAAGGAAGGAAACAAGTGGCTGCAAATGGTTTGCTGTCTGGGCACCCATTACGGACATTAGGGGGTTGTCTCTTGCGGTCCGTAAAGCTTCCTTTGGGGCCAAGTTTTGCTTTTTGGTAGATTTGGCCCCTGGACTTGTATTATTGCGTTTTATCACTTTTAACCAGTATTTAGGTTATATAAAAGTGTTGAGGCATATTTAACTTGGCTTTTACCCGAAAATGTCATGGATGTCGGTTCGTTCGGTTGTACGGTTACGCTTTTTGCAAATAAAGTATACAACTTTATCCAAAACGACCGAATTTGTGCAACGATTGAAATTTTGCATTCTTACCAATAAAATACAAGATTTTATTGAATAAAAATGTCCGGGATTGTATAATGATTGACAATTATACCTTCTTGCAAATAAAATACATGATTTTATTGAATACGAAAATGTTCAGAATCGTACAATGATTTCAAAAGTATAAATGTCATAGTACGCACCCCAAGCCGAGGGTGGGCTGGCGCACCCCTTGAAATTTTTCAACCCCCTCACTTAGAAAAAAATGTTATAAAATTATTAAAAAAATCAAACACGGATTATATTTTATATATAAGTATATAACACAATTTATCTAATTATTGTTTAAACTATTTATTAATTTAATTACTTAACCTAATCAAAGCCCAATCTACAATCTATTTTTATTAACTCAAGCCCATACCCAACCTAAAGAAATTTGAACTAAATAAAATAACCAAACCCATCCACCTATTCCAATTCCAACTTCAAATCCCGCCCCAAAAAACTCCCAATGACTTGACCCCGGACGACTTTTTTGCTGAAAAAACCAAAATTCCGGCAAGATCGACCCATATTATGCAAGAATTCCGATATAGAACTAGTATGGTTTCAATATTGATTTTTTTTTGTTTTATGTGATGATTATGATAAAATATATACGTATAAAGGTTTGATCTTTTTATGTTTTTTTTTTATATTTTTTTCGGTTGTTCTGGACTTGTAGTTAAATGATTTTGTTGTTTTATCTATAGCTTTATTTGTTTAAATGATTAGCTACAAGTAATCAACATTTAATACTAGTGTCTAAATGTTTGAAAATAAAATTAAAAATTATGGACTATGGTTGATCATGATTGTTTATTTTTTAAGTGTTTAGTGTTATTTTATGAACTTATGGAGCGATATATATATAATAGTAACCGTGAGTAAAATGTAATAAACTTATGGATCGTTTAGTATCTCTAGATGATATTTTGAATAGATTTCAAAAAATGAAAACCTGTATGGCACAATTTTAAATACGTTTGTAATGACGTTTGACGTGTTTTTGATGATCATATAAATTTTTGTTTAATGTTCTTTTATCTTACATGACCTGACCCGCTATGAATCGATTTTTTTTATATAGCTAGGGGCCTAAAATCTTTAAAAATATTCCGCACCCCAGCAAAAGATTTCTGGGTCCGCTACTGCATGCAACCTGAGCATAACTACATTATGTTCGATATTTAATACAACTTGATAAAAAAAAAAAAAAAAAAAAAAAAAAAAAAAAAAAAACTATCAGGATTTGAAAGGTAATATTTTGCTGTTCCGACCAAAGCTGTCGTAAGTGTCAAAATAGTCGATCATAGAAGTTTCTATATCCAGATACTCAACTTTGGACTATAAAATTAAAATAGTGTTAACAAATTTTTCCATTTGAACATCCATTTAAAGTAACATGTTCTGTTCAACTTTCAGCATCATGCCAGTGACAGTTGATTTTCTTGTGGAAAACTTAAAAAGACCAATATTGTTGGGATTGATGTCCTCTTCAAGGCAGTTACATACGCCAACTAATTATAATATAATTTCATTTATAATATACGGTAGGAATCATAACACAATCATAATAAAACATGATATTTTTATTTATTTCGATAGAGTTGATTAAATTCTTGCAGATACTTTAATATTGTGCATCTAACTCTTCTCGTTTATAAACATACAAGCTTGAAACCATAAATTAAGTTAAATACTTTGATTTACCTGAATGTGTGTATATCTGATAATTTATGTTTTGGCAATCAGGAAGATATTCCCACGCCAAGAAAATCTATGAAGGGTATATCTTTGTGGCTTAAGGTTTCAACTTCTTCGGGTTCACGCGTATCAATCTCTGTGATGGTCACCGAAGGCTGCAAGTTTCCAAAGGGGCACGAATATGTGACCTTCTTGTAGGTTTGATATCCAAAATAGTTTCTTGCAAATGAGTGGTCTAACGAGCTACTTGAAATTTGTGTCTTGCTGTTGTGATCTACTTGTTTTCCAATACAATCCATAGGAAAAGATCTTTTGGCTGCTAACATGATTGAAGGTCTCATCAAAGGCCATGAACTAACATTTTCTTTATGTTCATCGTTGAATTTCAAAAAGAATTCCGCACTAGAGTGTTGATCAAAACTACCAAGACTATGTAACCCATCTTTGTACCTTGTCGATTTATCGCAAATCTTGGATTTTTCTCTTTGTTGTCTTGCCATTATGACATGCCAGTGATTCTTGACAGCATTATCGGTTCTACCCGGAAATAACCTTGAGATAAGAGCCCATTTGTTACCGTGTATCTTATGAGCTGCCAGAAGCCTTTCTTCTTCTTCTTCAGTAAACGGCTTTCGGTTAATTCTTGGATCTAGTTGATTAAACCATCTCAATCGGCAACTCTTTCCTGCACAAAATATCATTTATATAAAAGATAATACTACCAATATTTTGTTCATTTGTTAAATATATATGGACTCAATACTTTTACATGCATACCAGACAATACTACACTGACGCCATATATAAATAGCAAGTGACAAATAAACAAATTACCTAGTGAAATTCCACATATAGCATGCTATCGGTCTAATCTTACTAACTCTCCCGGCTCCAATTTGTTTATCTATATTAGCATTAAATAACTTTTAGAAGATCCAAATTACTTATTCAAGGGAACATAAACCTAATACTTATATGATTAAACATAAATGGTTAATAAAACAATTAATTAACATCCTTAATTATCACGGAAATATTTTTTTGGACCATAGAAGCAAGAATAAGAAATCTAAAGGCTAATAAACAACCTGTAGATCAGAAATCTCATAATAATAAGATCTTGACGACCGTTAAATGATCAAGGATTATTTAGACCATACCTGATCTCCCTTGAAGGTTCTCCGCAATAGAGTTCCAGTTTTGAGGACCGAATCGCTGAACAAGCTGTCGGAGCTTTTCATCCTCGGCAGGTCTCCAGTGGCCTCTTGGACAAGTTCTTGCATAATCGCTTGAGCCGCCAGCCCCATTATCTTCCATGAGACTTTGTCAAAATTGGTCTAATACGAAAGGTGAAGATTAAGGTGGAAACACAAAGTATACATAGGAAAGTGGGTTGGTTTAGGGTTATAGATAAGCAGTCACTTTTGTTGGTTTTGCACGACATTTCTATCTCAATGATTTTTCTCTTTTAGTTTATGAAGACTTATGTGGTGTAATTGTGTATCTAGAGTGTGAATTTTACTTGCTCATTTCTTGCAATTAATTGTTTATTTCTTTCAACTATTTTTGTTATTTATTTTATAAATCCATGATAACTTTTTTTATTAAGTTCCTGTATTAAAGAAACATCGGAAACCCTAAATCTAAAGGAACCTGATCAAGCTGAAATAATTAACATTTTGCAAGGATCAGCAAACAACAAAAAAAAAAAAAAAATTATGTTTCAACTTGCTTCTATTATTATTAAAATTAGGGCGTGTGTTTAGGAGTTACGTACTGTGTTGACCACCTGTGTATATGTTTAACATGATGGTTTATTTTGCATATCTTAATTACCTAAACGTGTAAATGTTTATCACTTATCTAATCTTATCTTAATAAAGCATTCCAAAACATGCCATATAATAATATCTAAATCACTACTAGAAAAATGGAACTTTTCAATGTGCTTTTTCGTCTCAAATGCGTCGTAAATCCGAATTTGCGACGCATTTGTCACAAACACCCAATGTTGGAAAAAGCCTCGTGGAAAACTTTTTGCAACACATTTACTACACAAATTTCGACTTATTTGCAACAGAAATATTGTGTTACAAATTTGTAACGCATTTCCTACGATTCCCTAATTCTAGGAAAAATTTATTTGCGACGCATTTCCTACACATCCCCTAAACAAATTGCAACGCATTTGTAACGAAATATTTATAAAAAAATGAAAAATTTATTTTTTCTTCAAAAAAAAAACCTATTTTTTTCTTCTGAAAATTGCATAAAAATCAACAAAAAAATACACAGAAAATATTAATAAACCTGTTTTCAAATCACCGTACTCGAAAACAGTACATTACGTCATTTCTAATGTTTCTAAACCACAAAACTAACAAATGTTTAACGTGCGTATATGTCTAAAAAGATAAGCAAATGCTAACTAATTATGAGGAGGATGTCAATTCTTCATAAAGTCTTGTAATTCTCTTTTCATGTGTTGTTCGAGGTATTCTCTCGCTTTTCTCTCACTTTCAAGATGAACCGTAAGATCTTCCCTCTCCTTCATCTTAGCTTCGAGGCGAGCTTCAAGCTTTGCCAGTTGTGTTCGCATTGCTTGAGCCTAAAAATTTGTTCAAAAGTATAATTAAATAATAAATAATACATCAATGACCGAATATCTGTCCCATTTCACAAGTTTAGTAAGCATACTAATATCACTAAACTTGGGTATCTATTGTACTTTGAATTTACTTTTAATTAATTACTAAAACCATGTTATTTTAGCACAATTTTTGATATAAGAGATAAATAACAAAAATCTAAACCTGCTAACCAACCCAAATAGCCACCATCTAAACCTAGTCCCAAATCCACTAACCAAACAAAGCCTAACCAGACAAACCATGCCCTAACCCTAAGCCACTAAGCCACTCAACAAGACCGTAACCATACCAACCTATGGAAGTTCGAAATGAACACTAGGTCCCATTATACATTCTAAATTCCTAACTTCATTGTGGCTTCATCAATTTCAAGCTAAACCTATACTTGTCACTGGAGCAATTAGATCAATATAACAAATATCTTGAAATTGAACATGATACCTCTTCTATTGATCGTTGGTACTCAACAAATGATGGTACACCCCCACTAGAAGATGATGATGTCCCACTCACCATGTAATGTAGATCTGAAGATCCTACCCGAAATACCCGGGTGGTCCTATGACCTCCTGCCTGCACATGAGCCCACACCTCAGGGTCATCAGGACAATCAGTGAGGTCCAACCCATGAATATCATGCATCGCCTCCAAGTACCCCCTGAAATATATCAAAATAATGCATTTTTTATTATACTAAATGTTTATACCAAAATTGTAAGAAAATAAAAAAGGATAACTTACATATACTTCTTTGTGTCGGTTTGTACAAAACTTCAAATTCTTCATGTCATATATGCTAATCTCACTTTTCCTTAAGTTTTCTTTGCATTCTTTAGTGAAGAGGGTTTGCAGGAAGAGTTCTTTCCAAGTAGGTTCCCGACCATATGTCCTTCTCTACATAAATATAGAGTATAATTATTGTTATAAGATTTATAGTACATATAATACAATTACTGAAATTCGTAAATATAATTAGCTTACCCAGTTTTCACGATGCTCATCGAAACCCATAGATCCACTGGTGTGTCGAGTGACCTGCCATTGATATCGGCCTGTTGCGATTTGATGACCCGCAATTTGACATACTTAGCCATGCTTTTGTGTTCCAAGCCAGTAAAGATACAATACTTCGTGTTCATTGTTGTTCATTTACATATTTCTTTAAATAATTAAATCGTAATAATACTAACGAAGTGGATACAACCCGATTTAAGGCACCCACAACAATAATCAACCATAACATTAGATAAAACAGATTATATGCAACAACAATAATAAGCCATAAGATAAAATAGAAAAGAATATATTAATTTGCCTACCGAACACATGTCACGCCATATGTTGATAGGTGTTGATTCAGGTGGATATTTACGAATAATGCGGAATTGATTAGAATTACGTAGGTCGACATTTTCTCCAGCTTTATATGCAAGTTTTGTAGCATGTTAAGAAAGCCTTCATATATTGCTTGTTCGTTCGATGGATCCCACGTCAGCAAGTCTACAAAAATAAAAATATAAATTAAAAATGCAAACTCAACAAATAAGCTAAAGATTTGTAAATATATAATAAATATGTTACCCTAAATCGATCATACATATGAGCTACTTCATCCTGGGGAACCTTTATGAACGTTAGCCAAGCTCCATCACGATGCTCACACATTATACGAGAGATACTGTAACACCCCGAAAACGAGTTTGGTAATCAAACCACTTTAATACTAAAAGACGGGTAAAGTACCTTTAGTGGTAAGATTAACCCGGAAAATATTAGGATTTATTTAACTAAACCTAATATTTTATAAAAAAGGAAAAAGAATGCTTTTGAGAAATAAAGCTTATAAAAGGGCCGAGTTAACGGGACTTAAAATAAAACGAGTTGAAATCTTTCCGAACCCACTAAGTTAACTAGGAATGTTTAACCTAGTTAATTTAAGAGGGGATGTTATAGGAATTAAGTGGGTTGTAGTCTACATAATAAACTAACCAAACATGAGGGGCCAGAGTCGGATAACTTGAAAGTTATATTATAAAAAGAAATAAACAAAATAAAAACATACAGAGTGTGTGTTTTGGACTTCTGTTCGACCAGAAGAAGCTTGATGTGCACAAAATGCAACATATAAATTACATCAATTGTGGCATAAAACTAACCCTTTTTTAGTACTAATGTTGGAAAAAGTGTGCTTTTGTCTTCCTTTTGTATTTTCAGGATTAAATGAGCTCAAATGAACAAAAGAAGCAAAAAGACAACTAAATCTAACATAAATACAAGAAAAGGAACAAAAGTGGCATGCCCGACCTCCAAACAGCATCTTCCCAAGCAAAACAAAGAAGACAGAAGACTAAACACGCCCTGTGCTCAGTGAGCACGGGGCCGTGCCCAAGTGTCAGCAGAAAAGACAAACTCATAGAAGCTTTTGTTGCCCACCACGAGGCCGTGCCCAGCGAACACGGGGGCGTGGTCAACTGTCTGCAGACGCATTTATTGAAATTGCGAATTGCAGTTAATGTAGAGAGAGAATCAGATGGACACGGGGCCGTGCCCAGCGGACACGGGGTCGTGCCCGAGCTTCTGTTCAGCCTATAAATAGGAGTGTTTGGAGCTCTTGCAACTCATCCCTTGGCACACCACCTCTCTCACACTTCACCCACCACCATCACAACACCATCATCCACCACCATCATCCACCACCATCATCCATTGTCCATCATAGAGTATGTGAGTCGTCTCGGGATCCAAGATTGATCATAAGAGTTCTTGACAATCAAAGGCCATGTTTGCCTAAGTCTCTTACATCACTTGGTGAAGACAAGTGTTTAGTGTATTACTTTTTATTTTTAATCTTTTGCACTTTTTAATTGGTTTTGTATTAATGACTTTAATTACTAGTTTCTTATGTTGAAGGTGATTCTTCCTTATCGTTTGTCCGTGGTGTCTTGGCATTATTTTACTGTCTATATAAAATAAAAGATTTTCACCATTCATATCTCCACGATCTATATGGAGGTATGTTGGCTACCTGGTCGGGGGTTAAGGGAACGGTTTGGTAAGAGTCTTGCCATTGTTCAGTGTATAGATCCTGCAAAGGACCTGGGTCAAATTTAGTAGGACCTCTTTCAATTCCCAAAGGTATTGGATGGCGGGGGTCCAAACTCTTTGACCCCCTCATAAGTTAAACTACTATTAAAACTTTAACCCGGCTACTTAGGACTGTATCCCTGCTGACTCAGACTACTTAGCCGAGGGTAACGTCGCCTTCAAAAGAGGGGCCTACCACATTATGCATAAATAACTTAATTAATTATCTTTCAATAATCCGACCCTTTAGGATTGTATCCTTGCTGGCTCAAACTACTGGGTTGAGGGTAACGTCGCCTTCAAAAGAGGGGCCTACTACAATAACTAAGATAATCTCTTAAACAAGTGCAAAAGTGCGAAAATAATCAAAGGTTACACTACACACGAGTCGGATCCAAGTGATTCATCTTGTCTATCTGTCTTTATTTTTATTTTATTTTTCAGCGTTTTAGTTAGTTTTATTTTCTTAGTTTAAAAACCTTTTGCTAACATTTTGATTTGATTAGACGTTGAGGATAAACCGGTACTAAAAGCTCTTGTGTCCTTGGACGACCTGGGTATCTTACCAACACTATACTACGTCCACGATGGGTGCACTTGCCCATATGTGTGTTTAGTGTTAGTAAATATCGTGTTTTATAAATTTAAAACTATGCTAAAAAGTGTAAAAAGGGCTTAAAATATATACCTAAAACATATTACACCTAACGCACATCAAGTTTTTGGCGCCGTTGCCGGGGACACAAGGATTTTAAGAAAGTTAGGAATCAACGGCCTAATCATTTTTTCTATTTTCTTTTTTTTAGGATTTTCTTAATTTTTTAGCTTCTGCAGAGCTCAGCACGGGCCGTACCTGGTCGGACACGGGCCGTGCCCAGCAGTATCACTGGCAATTTTTATTTTCCGAGTTACAGAGGGCTGAGCACGGGGCCGTGTCGGTGCAACACGGAGCCGTGTCCAACTTTCCAGTAACAGGGATCCGGAAAACAATCGCTGTATCTCCGACCACGGGCCGTGTTCACTGAGCACGGGGCCGTGGTGAACTTTCTGACCAACATTCTTTTCTGTTTTTATTGCAGGACTTGGAACCAAACGCCACATCTGAACCTTCTACGTAGTGTATGAGCTCCAGTTCTAATAGAGATATAAAAGAACCTCTAGAAGAACCCGAACGCTTTCTCAGAAAAAGACTTAAAGCTAAAAACCAAGAGAAGGTTTTGGGGGACCCACTTCCAATGGCGAACCAACGTACCCTTATGGATTACCTACGACCCACTGTGGGTAATCTCGGCGCCGCTATCAATGCACCGAATGTTGAAGCCAACAACTTCGAACTTCGGCCACATTTGATACAAATGCTTCAAAACTCCGCAACCTTCCATGGGCTTGCGGACGAGGATCTCCATCTACATATTACTAATTTCTTAGAAATATGTGATACCTTTCGGATCAATGGAGCATCAAATGACGCCATCCGCCTTCGAATGTTTGCATTTTCACTAAAAGACCGAGCAAAAGCTTGGCTCAACACCCTCCCAGTTGGTTCGGTAAACACCTGGGATGAACTAGCCCAAAAATTTCTATATAAGTATTTCCCTCCCGCTAAAACGGCTAAATTAATGACTGAAATTAATACATATTCACAAGAGGACGGGGAATCCTTATATGAAACTTGGGAAAGGTTCAAGGAGCTATTGCGAAAGTGTCCCCATCACAGTCTTGCGGTATGGCAACAAGTATCCACTTTCTATAATGGGTTGTTGCCACACACGAGACAAAC
This sequence comes from Helianthus annuus, assembly GCF_002127325.2. Taxonomy (NCBI): domain Eukaryota; kingdom Viridiplantae; phylum Streptophyta; class Magnoliopsida; order Asterales; family Asteraceae; genus Helianthus; species Helianthus annuus. The sequence goes on from NC_035436.2 coordinate 116,471,416, forward strand.
ACTTGACTCTAGCTCCGGGGGACTTTTAGGTAATCGCCACCCACATGAAATATACAATGAAATCGAGGAAATTGCTCAAACCAATTTTCAGTGGCACACACCCCGAGGCAATAAATCTATTGCCCCGGGCGCCCATAAGGTTGATGAAAGCACTTCTTTACAAGCCCAAATCGAGGCCCTTTCTTCAAAAATTAAAAAAGTTAGAAATGACAAAAACGGTCTCGGTTATGGCTTGCGAAGGGTGTAGTGGGCCACATGAAAATTGGAGTTGTATGAAAGAAACAGATGATCAATTAGAGTCGGTAAACTACATTGATAATAGACCTAGGCCGTCGGGTCCTCCAACGGGTACCTACAACCAAGGATGGCGTAACCACCCTAACCTTGGTTGGAGAGAACAAAGTCTAAACCAACGAACAAACTTTCAACAATCAAGAAATGAGTCACAAAATTTCCCTCAACAACAAGATGGACGAGAAAGGCTTGAAGATACTATATCTCGCCTTATCTCTGACACTGAAAAGAAAAACTCGGATCGATTTCAACAATTGGAATCGAATTTTAGAAATCAACAAGCTAGTATACAGAACATTGAAAAACAAATAAATCAACTAGCTCAAAATTTCTCCGAGAGACCACAAGGCACGTTACCAAGTAATACCGAAACAAACCCAAAAGCACAAGTTTATCTCATAACATTAAGAAACCGTATCGTGGGTCCCGCGAAAGCTCCGCCACCACCAACTGAGGAAAGCACAACACCGCCCCAATAAGAGAGGGCTTCTCCTCTACTTCAAGAGCCCACCAAGGCTCCTCCGGTTCCGTACCCCGGTAGGTTAATTCGTCAAAAGACCAATCAGCAATTCGCAAAGTTCGAAAGTCTACTAAAACAATTGCATGTTAATATTCCTTTCATCGAAGTCCTAACTCAAATGCCTAAATAATCAAAATTCATGAGGGACTTCCTCACTCATAAAAGGAAAACTGAATCATTGCAATTAGTTAACCTAGGCGAAGAATGCTCCGCCCTCGTACTCAACAAACTCCCCCAAAAGAAGATTGATCCCGGAAGCTTCACAATTCCTTGCTCGATTGGGGAATCCCCCATTCGTAATGCACTAGCCGACCTTGGGGCTAGCATTAACCTCATGCCCGCATCAATGTTCAAACGACTCGGCCTAGGAAAAACAAGCCCTACCAAGATGAGTATACAACTTGCCGACAGGTCCGTCAAATACCCGCAAGGTGTCGCTGAAAATCTATTGGTCAAAGTCGATAATTTCGTCTACCCGGCCGACTTTGTCATACTAGATATGGAAGAAGACACCGAAGTCCCCCTCATACTAGGGAGGCCATTTCTAGCCACCGCACAAGCAGTGGTAGACATGAATGACGGAACACTCACTTTGAAGTATGGGGATAAGGAAGTGAAGTCTGGGGTTGGGAAGAGAGTAGAGGACGATGACCCGGTCAATTACATGAAGGTTATTGATTCGAGAGTTTCGATGATGCTCTCCGACGGTGCAACATGGGATGCAAAACATCCCGCTCGGAAAACATATAACCTCACTTTGGGTCTAGCCAAGGACCCTTATAAACGTGGTGCACCACAGAGGTATTCCGCTGAACTATCCTTAGTTTAGTTTAATCTTTTAGTTTAATTTTAATTTTCAGGAATAAAACACACTCGGGATGGTGAAGGATAACAAGGGAAGTGAGAAACATCACCCCATACACGAAAACAGGGCCATCCGACAACAATTTCTTCATTACAGCAAGTTCAGCACGGGTCGTGTCCGCCCAACACGGCCCCGTGCTAAACAATCTGCAGAAAATCACCCAGTTCAGGTAACTGGACACGGGTCGTGTCCATTGAACACGCCCTCGTGTCCAGGCTTCTGTTTCTCATGAACACGACCCCTTGTCCAGGCTTCTGTTTCTCTTTATTAACTTTGTGACTGGCACCTGAACACGGGGCCGTGCCCGGTCACCACGGGGACGTGTCCAGGATGCCAGTAACATAAAATTTTTCTTTTAACACCCTTTTACACATTCAATCAACTTAAAAACTTATTTTTGGGACACATTGAGGACAATGTGTAATTTAAGTGTGGGGGGATGCTAAAACTTTGAATCTTGCACGTCCTAATAACAAGCCCTACACAAAACTCTATTGGAACCGCTAATCACCTCAAATTTTTTCAAAAATTTTCATTTTTCTTTTTTTACTTGTCTAAGTTTAAGCTGGGAATTCAAGTTCTAACAAGGTTATATTTTTACAACTTTACAACTGATAGCTTCGTGATAAAAAGAACCAACATAAGAAAATTATGAAACGGCATGACAAGCTTAGTTAAAATTTGATTATATATACTTGATCACATAAAAAAACCCATTCCCACAAAAGTGAGTTTTGAGCCTTTATTGAGCATACATATACATATCTTTACACTAAATGCTCATTTTTCGTTTCTTGTGTGAATAGCCGCTTGGTTCGTACGACTCTAGAACTTGCCACGACAATACATTCCCGGTCCTTACCAACTTAAACCCAAGTAAGTAAATGATGGAGGTATTAGGACTAACCCTTTTTCTTTCTACACCATTATTTTTCTTTTTTTTTTTACCACCTACCCAAAATCCCCCTAGTTAACCCCTTTGAGCCTAAACCTTTTTATTTCTTAACCCAAAACAAATCACCCTTTTTACCCACCTAAACCTTTTTTATTTTAAACCCCTTTCTTTTAGTAACGACGTTCGGTTTTCTTATGACTTGAAAAAAAAAACAACATTTTGATGAAACCAAATAAACAAACAAGTTCATCAAAAATAACTTTGTTTGAAAAAGAATGGTTCATCAAAATAAAATAAAATTGTGAAAAATAAAAAGCCTTTCAAAAACCGATGTTTGTTACGCTTTTCGCCCTTTTACTAACCACTAACCCAACCACCCACCTTTAGCCCAAGCTTAACCCTTCACCCAAAAAGTCCTCTTGATATTTACAAAGGTATATAGTTAAAAAGGAGGAGGATTGATTGCTTGGCAAGCTTATGGTAGAAGTAAGTTCCATGCCGCTCTCGAGTGATTCACTAAAAATACACCTTCGGCCGAGTGTTGAGTGATCCCCCGTGAGGTATGTGAACTTGTATATAAATGGAATTTTAAAAACGTATGTTATGCCCTAATAAGTAATTTATCTTATGAAACATTTTTAATAAATCATGACGAATAGGATTGTAAATAAATAAAAATAAAACCTAAATAAAGAATCTTGGAAATCCCGACACTCTATTACAAGCCCAAAAACTTTCTCTTTTCCATTTGGGAGTTAAAAAGCCACATTATAAAAGAGTTTTGCTTGAGGACAAGGAAAGATTCAAGTGTGGGGGTATTTGATGTGCACAAAATGCAACATATAAATTACATCAATTGCGGCATAAAACTAACCCTTTTTTAGTACTAATGTTGGAAAAAGTGTGCTTTTGTCTTCCTTTTGTATTTTCAGGATTAAATGAGCTCAAATGAACAAAAGAAACAAAAAGACAGCTAAATCTAACATAAATACAAGAAAAGGAACAAAAGTGGCATGTCCGACCTCCCGACAGCATCATCCCAAGCAAAACAAAGAAGACAGAAGACTGAACACGCCCTGTGCTCAGTGAGCACGGGGCCGTGCCCAAGTGTCAGCAGAAAAGACAAACTCAAAGAAGCTTCTGTTGCCCACCACAGGGCCGTGCCCAGCGGACACGTGGGCGTGGTCAACTGTCTGCAGACGCATTTATTGAAATTGCGAATTGCAATTAATGAAGAGAGATAGTCAGATGGACACGGGGCCGTGCCCAGTGGACACGGGGCCGTGCCCGAGCTTCTGTTCAGCCTATAAATATGAGTGTTTAGAGCTCTTGCAACTCATCCCTTGGCACACCACCTCTCTCACACTTCACCCACCACCCACCACCATCACAACACCATCATCCACCACCATCATCCATTGTCCATCATAGAGTGTGTGAGTCGTCTCGGGATCCAAGATTGATCATAAGAGTTCTTGACAATCAAAGGCCATGTTTGCCTAAGTCTCTTACATCACTTGGTGAAGACAAGTGTTAAGTGTATTACTTTTTATTTTTAATCTTTTGCACTTTTTAATTGGTTTTGTATTATGACTTTAATTACTAGTTTCTTATGTTGAAGGTGATTCTTCCTTATCGTTTGTCCGTGGTGTCTTGGCATTATTTTACTGTCTATATAAAATAAAAGATTTTCATCATTCAGATCTCCACGGTCTATATGGAGGTATGTTGGCTACCTGGTCGGGGGTTAAGGGAACGGTTTGGTAAGAGTCTTGCCATTGTTCAGTGTATAGATCCTGGAAAGGACCTGGGTCAAATTTAGTAGGACCTCCTTCAATACCCAAAGGTATGGAAGATCTTGAAGAATCCTTCTCATTTGCTTTCATCATCTACTTTTCATCATCTTTTTCTCTTGAGTTCTTCCCTAGCCTTTGAGCTAGTTGTAAGTTCTTGATTAACCTTTTTTTACTTCTACTTTAATGGTTAAAAGATGTAGTATGTTGATTATCACTATAACCCTAAAAGACGTGAACATAAAGATGAAATTTGATGAAATAAGGCTAGTATGATCTTTTTTTGTATATGTGATGGTTATTTGTTGATTTCTTGGTAATGTGATGTTAATCACCATATGGGACTTGTTAAATGATGATTAGAAACATGATTTAACAAGATTAGGAGTTGATTATGTGGATACATAAAATAATCACCTTCTAATAAAAACATGAACTTGAAAGAAAAATGATTTTCTTGAAATAAAAGTAAACAAAGTGAGTTGAGGATCATGTAGATCCGAGGTTTACAAATGATTTTTCTAAACAAACCAAGCTCAAGAGCCGATTTTTGAAAGATCATGACTTTTACTTACACTTACACCATTTTTGGTGATAACATAAGTGTAAGAACACTTTATTTACTAGAAGAGTTCAAAAGAATAAATTTTGTAAAATTTGTTCACAAGTTGTTAACACCGAGATTCTTTAAAAGTGAGACTTTTAAAGGGATGAATACACTTTGGAAGGTAACTAAGGCCACTAAACGCCTTACCAAGTTACTACACGTTTTAGGGAAAGATCAAGTTCATAATGTTATGAAAATCATATAGTTTTTGCACTTGGTGAACATAATATGGTTTAGTGATTTGTTGTTGATTGTTTGAATGATTTTTGGAAAAGAAAATGATATGCTTAATAGCATGGGCTCCTCCGTTTTTAGGGGAAACTATGGTGAAATTTTCTAAAAATTCCAACACTTAGAAATCATTTTCTAACAAGTGTTTACAATTATGTTTTAAACTTTGTTTTTCAAAATAAACTTCGCCATATGTTTTGTTTATTTATTTTGTGGAATAGTTATATTATTTTAAGCATGGGCTCCTCCGTTTTTAGGACAAATATATATTTAGAATATATATTTTATACTAAAAACACTTGTGTGAATATTTGTTTATTTTGTGGAATAGTTATATTATTTTAAGGTAAAATAATATAACTTACACTTGCCATGACATTTACAACTCCAAAATAATACCAAAAATTACAAGGAATAAATATTTAAGTTACACGATTGTTATCGTGGAACCAAACGCTAAAACGTAACTTATGAAAAATTCCGGAAAACACTTTTACGAATTTATTTTTGGTAAATATCATTTTGGAGACAAGGTATGGAAATATATTATTTTTTGGGAAAAATATGTATATTTTGGAATACATTATTTTTGACAAAAGAAGGTTAGGTAAATATTTTCTAAAGCGAGACATAGAAATATATTATTTCGGAAATTACAAATACAATAATACAAATTCATGTATAAACACCCCATCCTTGGGAAGGAAATACGGAAATTAAAATACTTGAGAAGTATTAATACAAAAATATTTGGTTAAATAATTATTCCAAAACTAAATATAATTCAAAGTTAAAATAACTATTATTTTAGTAAATAATTATACTTGGAATAATATTGGGAAACACAAGAAAACGTAACTCAAAGACCCTCATACTAATCAAAGGCACGGCCCGTTCATCTAATAGACATTAGTATGTTGTAAGTTGTCGTGTAGCTGACAGAGCTTGAGTTACGAGCAGGAGACGCACTACTGTGAGTTCATGTCCCCCTTTTCCTTAAACTGTTTTGTTTACTTACTTCGGGGGTGAAATACATGTTACAAAGGGATACTTACAATACTATTGGTATGATTAGCCTAGGAAAGAACCATAGATCATGTGATAGGGTAGGCAGATACTTGGGACCATTAATCCTCGTATCAGGACCGAGGGGCATGAGTGATAGATCTATTTGGGTGTAGCGAGCCCGCGCCCATGAGGCCGAGGCGGCCCATAGTGGTGACTATGTCTTCCAGCCGGGAGCCCGGTACAACTTTGCTAGGTTTGAGTCTTCCTACACCGTCACACATATCAGTGGCCTTGCAAACCATTGGTGATCTTTTCCTTGTTTGCAATCATACCAGGACATACATACATACATTGTAACAAAGGTTTATACATACTCACTTACACATGAACTCGCTCAAGTTTTGTTGATTTTTCAAACTACATGTATTTCAGGGAATTGATCGGATCTGGCAAGTGATACATGTTAAGTTGCGTACTAAATAAAGATGTCTTCCAGGGTTGTAGGGTTTGGGAGGTGTAACCTCTTCCTGGACGGGTTACATGTCTCCAAACCCCGTTTTATTTAAAGTCTTTTGTTGAGTCTTACGAACTCGTTTTAAACAAGTCATGGTTGTATCTTATTTTGGGATTAATGTTTCAAGACAAGTATGTTATGGTATTTTCTAAACTACATTAATGGATGAGCATCTCGTATTTTTATCATTTAGCATTGTTGTGATTGTTGCTATGGTATTAAGAAGTCACACAAAATTAACCACGCTTCCGCAAAAGCCAGGGTGTGACAGCTTGGTATCAGAGCCTCGATCATAGCGAACTAGGATTCTTTCTCGAGTCTAGACTATGATCATCAGGGCTCTCACGAAAACATTTTTTTACATTGCATACACGAACCATCCAGATCCAAGGAACAAACATTTTTACATACAAAAGGCACAAATATACATTTCAAAATATATGTTCAGCCTTAGAGGCTGGGGAGGTTCAGTCTTAGAGACTGAGGGAGTTCAGCCTTAGAGGCTAGGGAAGTTCAGTCTTAGAGACTGAGGGAGTTCAGCCTTAGAGGCTGGGGAGGTTCAGTCTTAGAGACTGAGGGAGGTTCAGTCTTAGAGACTGAGGGGTTCAATCTTAGAGATTGGGGAGGTTTAGTCTTAGAGCCCGGGAGGTTTGGTCTTAGAGACCAGGGAGTTGGTCTTAGAGACCAGGGAATTAGTCTTAGAGACTAGGAGTTGGTCTTAGAGACCAGGGAATTAGTCTTAGAGACTGGGAGTTGGTCTTAGAGACCTGGGAATTGGTCTTAGAGACCAGGGAATTAGTCTTAGAGACCAGGGACTTAGAGGCCAGGGAGTTAGTCTGAGAGACTAGGGAGTTCAGTCTAAGAGACTGGGTGGGATAGTCTGGGGAAGACTAGGATGATTACTTGCTTACATTGTTGTGACTTACATGCTTATTTGATTAAATGTTGATATATGTGCATATGTGTGGTTGTGTTACAGACACCATGTCATCTTCTTCAGATACTGGAGTGTCAGACACACTGGATCCTATAGCGATAGTATCAGACGACGAGATTCTCCCTGAGGGCGAGGTTTATACATCGGACACCACAAGTACAAACGAGGATGATTTCCAGCCATTTGCCCTACCGGACTTTGGGGATGATATGCCTTTAGCTGATGGTCTTTTTGACGGGGATCTACCTCTCATTCAGATCCCTGCTCCTCTTCCTCTCACTGCAGTTTCTGTTGAGGATCTGCCGCTTGACGCGTTATCTGATGATGACATCGATCTATCCATCGAGGGTCCACCGGAAGGTGACCAGGATGGTGGGGCCCTGATGGATGACGATATTCTGGTTGACGACCTTGTTTTTCCTGTTGTTGAGGTTCCTGATATGGAGGTTCCTTCTAATTCTTCTGGTCCAAATTCTTTTGAGTCAGTATCATCTTCTACTCTCCATGCGCTAGGTTACAGCGATACCCCACAGACACCGATACCGACACTGCCATGTCTGAGGCGCCCGTTCCGCAGCTGGGTTTTGGGTTCATCCCTGACTTTCCACATGATTTTGATTCCGACCAGGAGGTCGAGTTTATCCCTGAGGAGCAGCCTGTTGAGGCCCCTGTTGTTCCAGATGATCAGCACCTTGATATACCTGCGGATCATGAGCTTGCCCCCGTTGATCCAGAGCCTGTGATAGCTCCAGAGCCTGTCATTGCTCACGACCCTTTACTTGTGCACGACCCTATTCCTGATGATGCACCAGTCGTTGCACCACCCGTTGTTGATGTTCCAGTCATCGTGCCACCAGTTGTTGATGTTCCTGTTGTTGTTGCACCTCTGCCCGACCCGGCCCCTGTGTTTGTGGACCGTGCACCTTTTGCAACACACGTCGATCCTAGATATGCTGACACCCATAATGGGTGGATTGAGGATGATGATGATTATCCTCCTTTTGTTCTACCAGTCACTCCCCCTGCTGCACCTGTATTTGTACCTGTTGATATCCCACAGTATCACCCTCATGTGTCAGACGTCCACCGCACAGACTTACCCATCACTTTTCTCCAGGACATTCCTCCTCCCCATCCAGGGGAAGGACCTTCTACTCAGGACCACGATCACATGCCATTGATGACAGCACGCTTTCCATTTATGCCCCCTTTTGCATCAGCTGCACACACTGCATCTCCCTTTGCACCCTCGAGCGAGCCATTTATGTGGTCTTCGCCCAATGTCATGCCTTTATCAGATCCATACCATCCTTTTCAGGTTGGATATACAGCGGATGATATACTTATATCCCTGCAGTTGCAGCAGGATGCGTTGCGCCGTCGAGTCCAGGAGCTGGAGAGGATCCCGCGTCCTTCCCCTTGTCATTGTCAGTCCCCATTTGCGACACCACCAGCTCCTCTCCTACCGTACCCTGATTCTGATGTCCGCTTCCTCACTACAGAGCAGCAGATTGCTTACCTGTCGCGCGTTATCCATGCACTCGAGGAGGATTTGGTGCATTTGCGCCGTTTACTTTTCATTCCTCCACCTCCTCCTCCTCCCCCATCAGCTTGAGGATTTTTGGTTTGTTGCAGGTGTTATGCTTTTGATGAGAATTCAGCTATTGAGCCAGACTGTACAGCATTTTGAAGACCACATAATGACTTATGACTTTTGATATTTGACTTTTGGTTGTCGTATATTGTTAGACAATTCAGACAAGGGCAATGTGACCCTTAGTCTCTTTTGGATGTACGATACATTGTAAAACCTGTAAATAGTATTTGTGGTCTGGTTATATGATAGCTCAATCGCAGTATTCTCATTACATGCTTTGTTGGATTATTTGTTTTATGTTATGACATGGTATATTATGTGTTATTGTCATTACATGCACGTATTACGTACTCATTATACTTATTACAACTTGACCAATACAATCTTCTTATAGAACATGCCTCCAAGAAAGGAAAACCGTTTGCCCACTACTGAGGCCGAATTGCAAGCAAGAATCCCCCAAGCAATAGCGGATTATGAGGCCTCACGTGCCGAAACTAGCAGAGGTACCTCAAGGAACAATCCACCAAGTGGCTGTACTTTTAAGCAATTTCTAGATTGTAAACCGCTTAACTTTGATGGAACCGGGGGTGCAGTGGCGTGTGTCCGATGGACGGAGAAGACGGATTCCGTGTTAAGAATGAGCAAATGCGCGCCAGAACAGCAAGTTACCTACATTTCTGGACTGTTCATTGATGGAGCACTCTCATGGTGGAATCTCCATGTCCAAACCCTGGGAGAAGCGGCAGCTTACGCTTTGACTTGGACCGAGCTGAAAGAGCTCATGCGTAAAAAGTATTGCTCCAGAGCCGAGATTCCGAAGCTGGAAACTGAATTTTGGAATCTTAAAATGGACGACCCGAAGATCGCCGAGTATGTACAAAGGTTTCATGATCTGTCTCATGTGGTACAATACATGGTTACGCCTGAATTCAAACGAGTGGAGCGTTTCATCTGGGGGTTGGCACCTCAGATTATGAGCATGGTTACATCGTCAAAACCGGAAACGATTACTGAAACTATAGACCTGAGTGTGTCTTTGACTGAAGAAGCCATCAGGCTAAACAAGTTTTCAATTCCTGATCCAAAGAAGAAAGAAACACACGTGGAGTCCTCGGGAGAGAACAAACGGAAGTTCTCCAACTTCAAGCAAGGTACCAGCAGTTCGAACAAGAAGGGTGAGAAAAGTGCGCCGGCCAAGGCCAAAGGAAAGGGGTATATGGGCACCTTGCCCAAGTGTAACGCTTGTCAGTTGCATCATGAGGGACGATGCAGATCTAGGAAATGTGAATCTTATGGAAGAGCGGGCCACTCAAAAGAAACATGCTGGGCTGGTACTGGCCGTGGCGGCCAAAGGGGTTTTGGTAACAACAACCGTGGAGGTAATGGGAATGGAAACCGCCCGCAAGGAAATAATGGAGGTAATGGAAACCGTGGTAATCAAGCTGGTAACGGGGAACAAACAACGCACAAGGCGGTACTGGAAATGGTAATGGTCGAGGACCAGGATGTTTTAACTGCGGAGACGTTGGGCACTTCAAGCGTGAATGCCCAAAACTCAATCAAGCACAAGGAAGAGTTTTTAATATCGGTGCGAGGGAAGCACGCTAGGATCCAAATGTCGTTACTGGTATGTTCCCTATTAATCAACGCTTTGCATCTGTGCTATTTGATACTGGTGCCGACTATAGTTTTGTATCGCTAGAATTTAAGAAAAAACTTGGGTTAACTGCTAGTAAGTTAGACATTCCGTACTCAATTGAACTAGCTAATGGAAAGCTAGTTGAAACGAACGAAGTCATCAGAGGATGTGTAATAGAGCTGGGAGAACACGAGTTTACATTGGATCTACTGCCAGTCGAGTTAGGAAGTTTCGATGTGGTAGTAGGGATGAATTGGTTGTCCAGCAACCGGGCCGAAATTGTATGTCATGAGAAGACCATTCGCATCCCATGGCGGATGGAGAAACGATTGTGGTTCACGGGGAGAAGCACGACACGCCCCTGAGGATCATCAGCTGCTTGAAAGCTCGAAAGTGTTTACAGAAAGGATGTGTTGCCTTCTTGGCACACATCGTGGATAAAGAAGCCGCTGAGCCGAAACTAGAAGACATTCCAGTCGTGAAGAAGTATCCTGAAGTCTTTCCAGAAGACTTGCCAGGATTGCCGGCGCAAAGGCAAGTCGAGTTTCATATTGACTTAGTTCCAGGCACCGCGCCTGTAGCTAAGGCACCTTATCGACTTGCACCATCAGAAATGCAAGAGCTGTCGACACAGCTTCAGGAGCTGTTAGACAAAGGATTTTACAGACCAAGCTTCTCACCTTGGGAGCCCAGTTTTGTTTGTTAAAAAGAAGGACGGTAGTTTTCGTATGTGCATTGACTACCAGGAGCTGAATAAGTTGACGATCAAGAATAGATATCCTTTGCCAAGGATCGATGACCTATTCAATCAATTAAAAGGTTCAAGTTTTTACTCAAAGATCGACCTTCGATCAGGATATCATCAGTTAAGGATACAAGAGGAAAGTATTTCCAAGACTGCTTTTAGGACTCGCTATGGACATTACGAGTTCCTGGTTATGCCGTTTGGTTTGACAAACGCGCCAGCAGTATTCATGGATTTAATGAAAAGAGTTTGTAAGTCGTACCTCGATAAGTTTGTGATTGTGTTCATTGATGACATTTTGATCTACTCAAAGTCGAAAGATGAGCATGAGCAACATTTAAGAGCTATTTTAGAGCTGCTTAAAAAGGAGAAGTTGTATGCGAAGTTCTCGAAGTTCGAGTTCTGGCTACGGGAAGTCAATTTTCTTGGCCACGTGGTTAACAGAAATGGAATTCACGTGGATCCAACAAAGATCGAAGCGATTAAGAACTGGGAGACTCCAAAGACGCCAACCGAGATTCGACAGTTTCTCGGTTTGGCTGGTTATTATCGCAGGTTTATCGAGGATTTCTCAAAAATCGCTCAACCGTTGACCTCCCTTATGCAGAAAGACAAGAAGTTTGATTGGGGAGACAAACAAGAAGAAGCATTTCAGTTGTTGAAGAACAAACTTTTCGACGCACCAATCTTATCTCTACCCGAAGGCACGGACGACTTCGTGGTATATTGCGATGCCTCGCGTCAGGGTTTAGGCTGCGTGCTAATGCAGCGGCAGAAGGTTATAGCATATGCTTCTCGCCAGTTGAAGGTCCACGAGAAAAATTACACCACGCACGATTTGGAATTGGGTGCAGTGGTGTTTGCTTTGAAAATCTGGCGACATTACTTGCATGGCACGTGATGTACGATCTTTACTGATCACAAGAGCCTGTAGCACATTTTTGATCAAAAAGAGCTTAATATGAGGCAAAGACGCTGGGTTGAACTATTGAATGATTATGACTGTGAAATCAAGTATCACCCAGGGAAGGCGAATGTGGTCGCTGATGCCCTGAGTCGGAAGGAAAGGATCAAGCCCATAAGGGTTAGGGCTTTGGAAATGATTGTTCAAACGGACCTCTCGTTGCGCATTCATGCCGCCCAGAGAGAAGCTCTTAAGGAAAGGAATATTGAGAATGAATATCTCCGTGGGATGGAGAAGCAGTTGGTACCAAACGGGGAAGGGACGTTGTGCTTCATGAAACGAATTTGGGTTCCCTTGTTTGGTGGTTTGAGAAACGTTATTTTTGATGAGGCTCATAAATCTCGGTACTCGATCCATCCAGGATCGAATAAGATATACCAAGATCTAAAGGATTTTTATTGGTGGCCAAGAATGAAAGGCGACGTTGCGGTATATGTTGGCAAATGTTTAACTTGCGCCAAAGTAAAGGTCGAATACCTAAAGCCTTCAGGTCTTCTGCAGCAACCAGAAATACCCCAATGGAAATGGGAGCAGATTTCGATGGACTTCATAACGAAATTGCCAAGGACGCCCAAGGGCCCTGATACAATTTGGGTGATTGTAGACCGTTTAACGAAATTTGCACACTTTTTGCCCATCAAGGAAAAAGACAACACGAGTAAACTTGCTGAGATATACCTGAGAGAGATCGTTGCATGCCATGGAGTGCCTCTCTCGATTATCTCTGATAGAGATGGAAGATTCGTGTCAAGGATTTGGCAATCCTTCCAGGAAGCTTTTGGTTCTCAGTTGAATCTGAGTACTGCGTTTCACCCGCAAACAGGCGGACAGAGCGAACGAACGATTCAAACGTTGGAAGACGTGTTGCGAGCTTGCGTAATGGATCTTGGTGGAAGTTGGGACACTCACCTACCATTGGTTGAATTTTCATACAATAACAATTACCATGCAAGCATTCAAGCCGCACCGTTCGAAGCTCTCTATGGAAGCAAGTGTCGATCACCTTTATGCTGGTCAGACGCGGGTGATAGACAGCTTGTTGGTCCAGAATTGGTCCAGGAAACGAGTGACAAGATTATACAGATCCGAGAGCGCATTAAAGCGGCTCGTGATTGTCAAAAGAATTACGCGGACCGTAGAAGGAAACCTCTGGAATTTGAGGTGGGAGATATGGTTTTGTTGAAGGTTTCACCCTGGAAGGGAGTGGCACGCTTTGGGAAGCGTGGGAAATTAAATCCCAGATACATTGGACCATTTAAAATCCTGGAAAGGATTGGTCTTGTAGCATACAACTTGGATTTACCTGCTGAACTGAATGGCGCTCATGATACATTTCATGTATCCAATTTGAAAAAGAGTCCAACTCAAGAGACAATGGTCATTCCTGCCGACGAAGTTCATATCGACGACACACTCCACTTTACTGAAGAACCCGTCGAGGTCACTGATTGGAAGGTTAACAAAACGCGCCGGAGTAGTGTCAAGCTCGTCAAGGTTCGATGGAATGCACAACATGGCCCAGAATTCACGTGGGAGTGTAAGGATCGTATGAAGGAAAAGTACCCACATTTATTCCCCAAGACCCCTGCATCTAGTAGCAGAACTAAAATTTCGGGACGAAATTTTCTTAACGGGGGGAGAATGTGACAACCCTCACAATTACAGGTATCCGTACAATTAATTAATTTTCAGTTTGTCCTTAATGACTGTGCTTAATACAACTGACGAATTAAACTGCTTTATGATTTTTGCATCATACCTACTTATGCATCACATTTCATACTATCACTCCATTTATTGCATACCAACTTTAGTGACAAACTTGATGCACAAAGCACAGTTAGCACAGTGAGCGGATAACTCATAAACATGCTGACAATGCCAACACATAGACAGACAGTGTTTTGAGGCCCAGTATGAGCCAGAGACAAGGTACTACACTAGTATGGAGTGTAGGGAAGTAAGGACCATAAAACTGTGTCTCTAGATGATAGTTTAAGTGCCGGAAAGTGCCTAAAACTCACTAATAATGCAGAATTCTGCATTATTTATCAAAAATTCAGCATTTTAACATGCTAGAAAGGTGCAAAAACATGGCAAAATGGTCCTGTATGCTTTCCGAAGTGTTGGGAATTAATAGCGACACAAAAGGTTACATAAAAGACACCATACGGAATAACTAAGCACTTTAACGGAACGGTATCTAACCGAACAACCGGACATTACCCAGAACACCAAAATTTTACTAGAAACATTGTCTAATTATTTCTTGGCTAGTCATGATCCCCGAACACCTTAACACCCACTAAATTCTCTAGTAACTAACTTAACTAAACATACACTTGATTTTTAACTAGTATATAACCATCTAGTTACAAATTTTACAATTAACCCCCCCCCCAGCCTAATCGGCCACCATCACCACCATACTTCACACCATACTTCCAAGATTTGTTGATTATTTTATTGGATCTTTGCTTGATATTTTGAACAAAATATTGAAAGAGAAATTATAAGTATGGCCTTGGATATCCATATCATTTCATATCTTCACTCAATCTTCACACCATCTCCCTCACTCTCTCCTCTCCTCTCGGTTCACTCAAGAACCGCCACCAGCACCACCACCTTGTCACCACCATCACACCATTTTTAAGCTTGTTTCAAGAGTTAGAAGGTGATACATGGAGCTTGGAGCTTGAAGATCTTGAAGAAACCTTCTCATTTGCTTTCATCATCCATTTTTCATCATCATTTTCTCTTGAGTTCTTCCCTAGCCTTTGAGCTAGTTGTAAGTTCTTGATTAACCCTTGTTTACTTCTACATTAATGGTTAAAAGATGTAGTATGTTGATTATCACTAGAACCCTAAAAGACATGAACATAAATCTTGAACATAAAGATGAAATTTGATGAAATAAGGCTAGTATGACGTTGTTTTGTATATGTGATGGTTACTTGTTGATTTCTTGGTAATGTGATGTTAATCACCATATGGGACTTGTTAAATGATGATTAGAAACATGATTTAACAAGATTAGGAGGTGATTATGTGGATACATAAAATAATCACCTTCTAATAAAAACATGAACTTGAAAGAAAAATGATTTTTTTGAAATAAAAGTAAACAAAGTGAGTTGATGATCATGTAGATCCGAGGTTTACAAATGATTTTTCTAAACAAACCAAGCTCAAGAGCCAATTGTTGAAAGATCATGACTTTTACTTACACTTACACCATTTTTGGTGATAACATAAGTATAAAAACACTTTATTTACAAGAAGAGTTCAAAAGAATAAATTTTGTAAAATTTGTTCACAAGTTGTTAACACCGAGATTCTTTAAAAATGAGATTTTAAAGGGATGAATACACTTGGGAAGGTAACTAAGGCCACTAAACGCCTTACCAAGTTACTACACGTTTTAGGGAAAGATCAAGTTCATGATGTTATGAAAATCATATAGTTTTTGCACTTGGTGAACAAAATATGGTTTAGTGATTTGTTGTTGATTGTTTGAATGATTTTTGGAAAAGAAAATGATATGCTTTAATAGCATGGGCACGTCCGTTTTTAGGGGAAACTATGGCGAAATTTTCTAAAAATTCCAACACTTAGAAATCATTTTCTAACAAGTGTTTACAATTATGTTCTAAACTTTGTTTTTCAAAATAAATTTCGCCATAGGTTTTGTTACAAAAATACAAAGTATCGGAGGTTAGATTTTTATAAATAAAATGGATAAATATATATTTGGAATATATATTTTATACTAAAAACACTTGTGTGAATATTTGTTTATTTTGTGGAATAGTTATATTATTTTAGGGTAAAATAATATAACTTACACTTGCCATGACATTTACAACTCCAAAATAATACCAAAAATTACAAGGAATAAATATTTAAGTTTCACGCTTGTTATCGTCGAAGCAAACGCTAAAACGTAACTTATGAAATATTCCGGAAAACACTTTTACGAATATATTTTTGGTAAATATCATTTTGGAGACAAGGAATGGAAATATATTGTTTTTGGGGAAAAATATGTATATTTTGGAATACATTATTTTTGGCAAAGAAGGTTACGTAAATATTTTCTAAAGCGAGACTAAGAAATATATTATTTCGAAAATTACAAATACAATAATACAAATACATGTATAAACACCCCATCCTTGGGAAGGAAATACGAAAATCAAAATACTTGAGAAGTATTAATACAAAAATATTGGTTAAATAATTATTCCAAAACTCAATATAATTCAAAGTTAAAATAACTATTATTTTAGCAAATAATTATACTTGGAATAATATTGGGAAACACAAGAAAACGTAACTGAAAGACCCTCATACTAATCAAAGGCACGGCCCGTTCGTCTAATAGACATTAGTACGTTGTAGGTTGTCGTGTAGCTGACAAAGCTTGAGTTACGAGCAGGAGACGCACTACTGTGAGTTCATGTCCCCCTTTTCCTTAAACAGTTTTGTTTACTTACTTCGGGGGTGAAATACATGTTACAAAGGGATACTTACAATACTATTGGTATGATTAGCCTAGTAAAGAACCATAGATCATGTGATAGGGTAGGCGGATGCTCGGGAACATTAATCCTCGTATCAGGACCGAGGGGCATGAGTGATAGATCTATTTGGGTGTAGCGAGCCCACATCCATGAGGCCGGGGCGGCCCATAGTGGTGACTATGTCTTCCAGCCGGGAGCCCGGTACAACTTTGTTAGGTTTGAGTCTTCCTACACAGTCACACATATCAGTGGCCTTGCAAAC
Source organism: Helianthus annuus (assembly GCF_002127325.2). Lineage (NCBI taxonomy): Eukaryota > Viridiplantae > Streptophyta > Magnoliopsida > Asterales > Asteraceae > Helianthus > Helianthus annuus. The sequence goes on from NC_035436.2 coordinate 116,488,816, forward strand.
CATTGGTGATCTTTTCCTTGTTTGCAATCATATCGGGACATACATACATACATACATTGTAACAAAGGTTTATACATTCTCACTTACACATGAACTCGCTCAACTTTTGTTGAATTTTCAAACTACATGTATTTCAGGGAATTGATCGGATCTGGCAAGTGATGCATGTTAAGCTGCGTACTAAATAAAGATGTCATCCAGGGTTGTAGGGTTTGGGAGGTGTAACCTCTTCCTGGATGGGTTACATGTCTCCAAACCACGTTTTATTTAAAGTCTTTTGTTGAGTCTTACGAACTCGTTTTAAACAAGTCATGGTTGTAACTTATTTTGGGATTGATGTTTCAAGACAAGTATGTTATGGTATTTTCTAAACTACATTAATGGATGAGCATCTCGTATTTTTATCATTTAGCATTGTTGTGATTGTTGCTATTGTTTTAAGAAGTCACACCAAATTAACCACGCTTCCGCAAAAGCCAGGGTGTGACAGCTTGGTATCATAGCCTCGATCATAGCGAACTAGGATTCTTTCTCGAGTCTAGACTATGATCATCAGGGCTCTCACGAAAACATTTTTTTACATTGCATACACGAACCGTCCAGATCCAGGGAACAAAAATTTTTACATACAAAAGGCACAAATACACATTTCAAAATTTATGTTCAGCCTTAGAGGCTAGGGAGGTTCAGTCTTAGAGACTGAGTGAGTTCAGCCTTAGAGGCTGGGGAAGTTCAGCCTTAGAGGCTGGGGAAGTTCAGCCTTAGAGGCTGGGGAAGTTCAGTCTTAGAGACTGAGGGAGTTCAGCCTTAGAGGCTGGGGAGGTTCAGTCTTAGAGACTGAGGGAGGTTCAGTCTTAGAGACTAAGGGGTTCAATCTTAGAGATTGGGGAGGTTTAGTGTTAGAGACTGCGAGGTTTGGTCTTAGAGACCAGGGAGTTGGTCTTAGAGACCAGGGAATTAGTCTTAGAGACTGGGAGTTGGTCTTAGAGACCAGGGAATTAGTCTTAGAGACTGGGAGTTGGTCTTAGAGACCAGGGTATTAGTCTTAGAGACTGGGAGGTGGTCTTAGAGGCCAGGGAGTTAGTCTGAGAGACTAGGGAGTTCAGTCTAAGAGACTGCGTGGGATATTCTGGGGAAGACTGGATGATTACTTGCTTATATTGTTGTGACTTACATGCTTATTTGATTAAATATTGATATATGTGCATATGTGTGGTTGTGTTACAGACACCATGTCATCTTCTTCTGATACTGGAGTGTCAGACACACTGGATCCTATAACGATAGTATCAGACGATGAGATTCTCCCTGAGGGCTAGGTTTATACATCGGACACCACGAGTACCGACGAGGATGATTTCCAGCCATTTTCCCTACCGGACTTTGGGGACGATATGCCTTTAGCTGATGGTCTTTTCGACGGGGATCTACCTCTCATTCAGATCCCTGCTCCTCTTCCTCTCGCTGCAGTTCCTGTTAAGGATCTGCCGCTTGACGAGTTATCTGATGACGACATCGATCTATTCATCGAGGGTCCACCGGAGGGTGACCAGGATGGTGGGGCCCCGATGGATGAGGATATTCGGGTTGACGACCTTGTTTTTATTATTGTTGAGGTTCCTGATATGGAGGTTCCTTCTAATTCTTCTGGTCCAAATTCGTTTGAGTCGGTATCATCTTCTACTCTCCATGCGCTAGGGTTACAGCGATACCCCATAGACACCGATACCGACACTGCCATGTCTAAGGCGCCCGTTCCGCAGCTGGATTTTGGGTTCATCCCTGACTTTCCACACGATTTTGATTCCGACCCGGAGGTCGAGTTTATCCCTGAGGAGCAGCCTGTTGAGGCCCCTGTTGTTCCAGATGATCTGCACCTTGATATACCTGTTGATCATAAGCTTGCCCACGTTGATCCAGAGCCTGTGATAACTCCAGAGCTTGTCATTACTCACGACCCTTTACCTGTGTACGACCCTATTCTTGATGATGCACCGGTCGTTGCACCACCAGTTGTTGATGTTCCAGTCATCGTGCCACCAGTTGTTGATGTTCTTGTTGTTGTTGCACCTCTGCCCGACCCGGCCCCTGTGTTTGTAGACCGTGCACCTTTTGCGACACACGTCGATCCTAGATATGCTGACACCCGTAATGGGTGGATTGAGGATGATGATGATTATCCTCCTTTTGTTCTACCAGTCACTCCCCCTGCTGCACCTATATTTGTACCTGTTGATATCCCACAGTATCACCCTCATGTGTCAGACGTCCATCGCACAGACTTACCAGTCACTTTTCTCCAGGACATTCCTCCTCCCCGTCCAGAGGAAGGACCTTCTACTCAGCACCACGATCACATGCCACCGATGACAGCACCCTTTCCATTTATGCCCCCTTTTGCACCGGCTGCACACACTGCATCTCCCTTTGCACCCTCGGGCGTGCCATTTATGTGGTCTTCGCCCAATGTCATGCCTTTGTCAGATCCATACCATCCTTTTCATGTTGGATATACAGCGGATGATATACTTATATCCCTGTAGTTATAGCAGGATGCGCTGAGCCGTCGAGTCCAGGAGCTGGAGAGGATCCCGCGTCCTCCCCCTTGTCATTGCCGGTCCCCATTTGCGACACCACCAGCTCCTCTCCTACCGTACCCTGATTCTGATGTCCGCTTCCTCACTACAAAGCAGCAGATTGCTTACCTGCTACGCGTTGTTCGTGCACTCGAGGAGGATTTGGTGCATTTGCGCCGTTTGCTTTTCATTCCTCCACCTCCTCTTCCTCCCCCATCAGCTTGAGTTTTTTTGGTTTGTTGCAGGTGTTATGCTTTTGATGAGAATTTAGCTATTGAGCCAGACTGTACAGCATTCTGAAGACCACATAATGACTTATGACTTTTGATATTTGACTTTTGGTTGTTGTATATTGTTAGACAATTCAGACAAGGGCAATGTGACCCTTAGTCTTTTTGGATGTACGATACATTGTAAAACTTGTAAATAGTATTTGTGGTCTGGTTATATGATAGCTCAATCGCAGTATTCTCATTACATGATTTGTTGGATTATTTGTTTTATGTTATGATATGCGATGTTATGTGTTATTGTTACTACTTGCACGTATTACGTACTCATTATACTTATTACAACTTGACCAATACAATCTTCTTATAAAAGATGCCTCCAAGAAAGGAAAACTGTTTGCCCACTACTGAGGCCGAATCGCAAGAAAGAATCTCCCAAGCAATAGCGGATTATGAGGCCTCACACGCCGAAACTAGCGGAGGTACCTCAAGGAACAATCCACCAAATGGCTGTACTTTTAAGCAATTTCTAGATTGTAAACCGCTTAATTTTGATGGCACCGGGGGTGCAGTGGTGTATGTCCGATGGACGGAGAAGACGGATTCCGTGTTAAGAATTAGCAAATGCGCGCCAAAACGACAAGTTACCTACATTTCTGGACTGTTCACTGATGGAGCACTCTCATGGTGGAATCCCCAGGTCCAAACCCTGGGAGAAGCAGCAGCTTACGCTTTGACTTGGACCGAGCTGAAAGAGCTCATGCTTAAAAAGTATTGCTCCAGAGCCGAGATTCAGAAGCTGGAAACTGAATTTTGGAATCTTAAAATGGACCGCCCGAAGGTCGTCGAGTATGTACAAAGGTTTCATGATCTGTCTCATGTGGTACCATACATGGTTACGCCTGAATTCAAATGCGTGGAGCGTTTCATCTGGGGGTTGGCACCTCAGATTATGAGCATGGCTAAATTGTCACACCCCAAAATCCACACGCAGCTGCCAACCCTAAAATCTGAACTTGCGCGTTCCACCAAGTCAGCGCAATTCCTTCTAGAGTACCAGTGGCATATTTCACCCTGCGAGCCTCAGGGCATTCACACATTTCAAACACTGACTCGAGCTTTTCAAACCATTGGAGGAGTCCAACTGCTCCTTCAGTGCCACTGAACGTGCTTGAACGACAATCCATGAAATTCTTGAAAGTGCAAACAGGTGGGTGTGCGTGTTGACCTATTGTGTATAAGAATAGGACAAGGTTAAACACAAGAGTTGGTTTTAGGAATGTAGGATCTAGAGTTCCTAGTGCGAGTTACGACTGCAGGATATACCTCCTGCCTGTGCGGCTGCAAGTGCCGCAGCAACTTGTTCGTTGATGAGAGCCGTCAACTGGGCTTGAGTCATGTTAATACATCCAGACATGATCTTCATAGCAAAGGAAATCATAAGTGAGAGAGGTTCGCGAAAAGTGCGATGACAGAAGAGAGTAAGCACAAAAGTGTTCTCAAGCAATAGTAGTTATGTGTATCTAAGCATACCCTGAACAAAGTTCTATGTACTCTAGCAAGTAGGCAATAAAACATATACCATATTACCTAGAATGTTGAGTCTTGCACGTGGAGCGAGGCGTCGTTGTGGTTCGTTGAGCACTATACTGGTTATAGTCCGGTTTTAATAAAAACGTTTTTCCCTTATTAAAACCAAGTTCTCTATAACCAATGGCTCTGATACCAATCTGTCACACCCCCAAAATCCACACGTGGAGTACTACCGCTTGGAGGCGTGACATGACCAGGATCAAGCCACCAATCATATTGAACATAAGAGTAAATAGTAAATGTCATTCATCAATACGAAAGGTGTTTTCAAAACCAAACATAATCAAATGTGTAAGGAAGCATTAATGTAAAAATCCAACATAAGTATCAAATTCCCATAATGTAAATGTTTAACATGGAACTCAACAGTCCATGTGCCCACAACGATCGCGCCTCCCGTGCAAGCTCCAAGTACCCATGGTCCTGCAAGGCATGTAACAGAGAGTCAACAACTAGTTGAGCGAGTTCACAGTAAGTAAGTTCGTAATAGTAAGTTCGTTTCGTAACATGTGGCTCTACTAGGCCGATAGTATGTTCTATTAGTGGGGGCTTCCCATAGTTGTATATACACTAGACTATTTGTAACCATAAGTGTTCTTCTTAACCCGAGAACAGTAGTGCGTACAAGGTTTACGTAGGTTTTACGTAAGCGTCCTTCTCAACCCGAGGACAGTGGTACGCGGGGGTTTACGTAGGTTTTACGCAAGTGCCTGTCCCAACCCGAGGCAGTAGTGAATATGAGTTTACGTTGGTTTTACGTAAGTATCCTTCGCATCCTTAGGACTGTGATGAGTACAAGTATACGTAGGTTTTACGTATGTATCCTTCGCATCCGAGGACGATGGTAGATAGTCTAGTAACAGTGTAAGTACAAGTATTTGTTCAATCCTATTCCTTCAATCCCATTCCCTACCCACCGGGAATCCCATGCCTTGGTAAGAGTGTGAACTCACCTTGGTTTGCTCGGCAGATACACAGCAAGCCAATCAAGCTATTTGGTGGTCAACCATGTCCTACCATTGTTACCATACAAGTCAGGTTCGTATTTAGGTAGTGCACGTATATGTTCTTCACGTATAAGTTGTGTACATGTATTGATTAAGGCATACACATGTAACTATGGCAATTATCATCAGTTCATACGAATTCAACAGTAGCATCACGTAAACAATCAAAGCCCAACAGTGCGGCCCAATTACTTAAGCCCGTAACAGTGTGCAAGTCCAACAGTGTGCACGTGTTTATGGTCTCGAGTCGAGACTAGAGATCTCGAGTCGAGACTGTGTGGTCTCGAGTTGAAGTCTTGGTGTTCTCGAGTCGCAACCAAGAAGGTCTCGAATCATGCATGTACTAGTCGAGACTACACGGTCTCGAGTCGCAACCGGACCCGCAACCATGGTCTCGAGTTATGCTGTTTTGCTGATTATGTGTGGTCTCGAGTCGAGACTATGAGTTCTCGACTCGCAACCCGTGTCGAGACTAGGCATGTGTAACAAATTTCCTTATTTGCCGATCATTAATTCCGTAATGTTTGCTAACAATTTTGGCAGTTTCAAATCAGATCAATCAACAGTTTCTATCATGTTTTCAAACGAATCAAAACGGAAATCATAAATATTTAGCAACCCTAATCATGATCTAAGCAAGAACAATCAACCAAGTCATCATACGAAACATACAATCGGATCATTAAGCTAGTAGATTCTGGACTAATCATGCATCCTAAATCATGTGCATATCAATTCACTTATCCGAAACATCATCATTGATCTGTTAACAGGTCTTCAATTCATTCGATTTATACGGACATCATCCAATATATATATGAGTCGATTACAACATCAACATTAACAGTTTATACATCATTAATAATCATATTTACCACGTAGAGCATACATATCACAACATCATTAAACATGAAATCCGTAAACATACACTAACCGGTTAGGGAAAGGAATGGTCCAAATCAAAGCTTTCGGGAAGGGTGGGGTGTTCGCCATCACACAAGGGAGAGAAGGGGAGAGCTTTAGGGTTGATGTGTGTGTTAGTGTTTTGTAAATTATGAGGAAATAAACCCCAATGTTACTAAGTGTAGGTGAACAAGAGAAGTGGGCCGAACCCAGCCTCGAGTCCAATAGAGTGAGCCGAGAGAGAGAAGTGCACGGCCCAAAAGGCTTGTGCGACCGAGCAAGTGTTTTTGCAACCGAGCTTATAATATTCACACGCAGTTACGTAACACATAGCATAACAAAACATAGTATTCCATACCATCAAACACGTCAACTAGTCACGTATAGTCCAAACAAGTTACATCGAAGCACACAAATAGAGGTTTGAAATACGAGTTGTCACATTATCCCCAACTTGAAAGAAATTTCGTCCCGAAATTTAGCATGCGGTTACTGAGGAAGCTAGGTAAGTTGTATCGTTTACTGGTTTTCCTGGGGTGTCACATCATCCCCCCGTTGAGTTGGAATTTCTTCCCGAAATTCCATTGTAGCTTCAGCCTCAGTAGTGGTTGTATCGTTCTCGAACAACTGTGGATATTTTTCTTTCATCCGGTCTTCGCGTTCCCAGGTGAACTCTGGGCCACAACGGGAGTTCCAACGAACCCGAACAAGAGGTATTCTGGTGTGCTTAAGGACCTTAACATCCTGGTCCGTGATTTCAACTGGTTCCTCGACGAATCGCAATTGTTCGTCGATAGTGAGCTCCTTCAAAGGAACTATGAGGGTCTCATCTGACAGACACTTCTTCAGATTCGACACGTGGAAAACGTTGTGTACTGCACCGAGTTCTGCTGGTAAGTTCAGTCTGTAGGCCACTTTGCCTATCCTTTCTATGATTTCGAATGGTCCGACATACCGTGGATTAAGTTTACCCCGTTTGCCAAAACGAACCACACCCTTCCAGGGTGAGACTTTGAGTAGCACTCGATCCCCAACTTGGAACTCGAGCGGTTTCCTGCGCTTATCAGCGTAACTTTTCTGACGGTCACGAGGCGCCACCATGCGTTTCCGTATCTGTGCAATCCTTTCAGTAGCATCAACTACCATTTCTGGACCTGTGATTTGACTATCCCCCACCCCTGCCCAACAGAGAGGTGACCGGCATTTACGTCCGTACAATGCCTCGAATGGAGCGGCTTGGATGCTGGTATGGTAACTGTTATTGTATGAAAACTCCACTAACGGGAGATGCTTTTCCCAGCTGTTGTCAAAATCGATAACACATGCCCGAAGCATGTCTTCTAGAGTCTGGATAGTGATGTGTGTTGGTGTATATATAATTTATATGTATATTTAAGCCCTTTTTACACCTTTAGCCAAGTTTTAAATTTATAAAAACACGATATTCACTAACACTAAACACACATATGGGCAAGTGCACCCATCGTGGACGTAGTATAGTGTTGGTAAGATACCGAGTTCGTCCAAGGACACAAGAGCTTTTAATACCGGTTTATCCTCAATGTCTAATCAAATCAAAAAGTGAGAAAAATGTTTTTAAACTAAGAAAATAAAAACTAACTAAATGCTGAAAAATAAAATAAAATAAAAATAGATAGACAAGATGAATCACTTGGATCCGACACGCGTATTAGTATAACCTTTGATTATTTTCGCACTTTTGCACTTGTTTAAGAGATTATCTTAGTTATTGTAGTAGGCCCCTCTTTTGAAGGCGACGTTACCCTCAACCCAGTAGTTTGAGTCAGCAAGGATACAATCCTAAAGGGTCGGATTATTGAAAGATAATGAATTAAGTTATTAATGCAAATTGTGATAGGCCCCGCTTTCGGCGGTGACGTTACCCTCGGCTAAGTAGTCTGAGTCAGCAGGGATACAGTCCTAAATAGCCGGGTTATAGTATTAATAGTAGTTAACTTATGAGGGGCTCAAAGAGTTTGGATCCCCGCCATCCAATACCTATGGGCATTGAAGGAGATCCTACTAAATTTGACCCAGGTCCCAAGCAGGACCTCTAAACGCTGAACAAGGGCAAGACCCTTACCAAACCGTTCCCTTAACCCCCGACCAGGTAGCCAACATACCTCCATATAGACCGTGGAGATATGAATGGTGAAAATCTTTTATTTTATATAGACAGTAAAATAATGCCAAGACACCACGGACAAATGATAAGGAAAGATCACCTTCAACATAAGCAACTAGTTATTAAAGTCATTAATACAAAACCAAATAAAAAGTGCAAAAGATTAAAAATAAAAAGTATTATACTAAACATTTGTCTTCACCAAGTGATGTAAGAGACTTAGGCAAACATGGCCTTGATTGTCAAGAACTCTTACGATCAATCTTGGATCCCGAGACGACTCACACACTCTATGATGGAAAATGGATGATGGTGGTGGATGATGGTGTTATGGTGGTGGTGGGTGGTGGATGAAGTGTGAGAGAGGTGGTGTGCCAAGGGATGAGATGGAATGAAACCAAGCACTCCTATTTATAGGCTGAACAGAAGGCTGGGCACGGCCCCGTGTCCGCTGGACACGCCCCCGTGCCCGTCTGACACTCTCTCTCCTCATTAATTGTAATTCGCAATTACAATTAATGCGCCTGCTGTACTTTCACCACGCCCCCGTGCCCGCTGGACACGGCCCCGTGGTGGGCAATGGAAGCTTCTATAAGTTTGTCTTTTATGCTGCTTCTTGGGCACGGCCCCGTGCTGGCTGAGCACGGGGCGTGTTCAGACTTCTGCTTTCTCTTCTTTGCCTTGGAGGATGCCGTTGAGGGTCCGGGCAGTCTACTTTTATTCCTTTTCTTGTATTTATGCTAGAATTAGTTGTCTTTTTGCTTCTTTTGTGAATTTGAGCTCATTTCATCCTGAAAATACAAAAGAAAGACAAAAACACTCTTTTTCCAACATTAGTACTTAAAAAGGGTTAGTTTTATGCCTTAATTGATGTGATTTATATGTTGTATTTTACACACATCAAATACCCCCACACTTGAACTTTTGCTTGTCCTCAAGCAAAACTCTTTAAATGTGGCTTACACTCCCAAATGGAATAGGTAGAAGAGAAAGTTTTTGGCTTCTCATAGAGTGTCGGGAATCCAAGATCTTTGTAAGTTTTATTTTTATTTATTTACAATCCTATTCGTTATGATTTATTTAGAACGTTTCACAAGATAAATTACTTATTCGGGCATAGCATGTCTTATTAAAATTCTATTTATATACAAGTTCACATACCTCACGGGAGATCACTCAACACTCGGCCGAAGGTGTAAATTTTTTTTTTAGTGAATCACTCGAGAGCGGCATGGAACTTACGCCTTCCATAGGCTTGCCAAGCAATCAATCCTCCTCCTTTTTAACTTTTTACCTATGTAAATATCAAGAGGACTTTTTGGGTGAAGGGTTAGGCTTGGGTTAAAGGTGGGTGGTTGGGTTAGTGGTTAGTAAAAGGGCGAAAATCGTAAAAAGCGTCGGTTTTCGTGACACACCTTGTTTTTAGTGACTTTTTATTTTGAAGTATTTCTCCAAACAAGCTTTTATATAGCTTTTGTTTGTTTTTGACTTCATCATTTTTTTTTTTTTTGATAAGTCACATAAAATAGCGAGCTTACGAAAAACCGAGCTTGTTACTAAAATAAAGGGTGAAAAATAAAAAAGGTTTTTTGGTGGGTAAAAAGGGTTTTAGGGTAATGAAATGAAAGGTTTAGGCTCAAAGGGGCTAACTATGGGGATTTTGGGTAGGTGGTAAAAAAAATGAAAAATAATGGTGTAGAAAGAAAAATATGGTTAGTCCTAATGCCTCCATCACTTACTTACTTGGGTTTAAGTTGGTAAGGACCGGGAATGTATCGTCGTGGCAAGTTCTAGAGTTGTAAGAACCAAGCGGCTATTCACATAAGAAACGAAAAATGAGCATTTAGTCTAAAGATGTATATTTGTATGCTCAATAAAGGCTCAAAACTCACTTTTGTGGGAATGGGTTTTTAATGCGATCAAGTATATATAATCGAATTTTTAACTAGACTTGTTATGCCGTTTCGTAATTTTCTTATGTTGGTTCTTTGTTATCACGACGCTATCGGTTGTAAATTTGTAAAAATATAACCTTTTTAGAACTTGTTATTCCCAAATTAAACCAAGACAAGTAAAAAAAAAACGAAACGTTTTTGAAAAAATTTGGGGTGTTTAGCGGTTCCAATAGAGTTTTGTGTAAGGCTTGTATTTAGGATTTGCAAAATTCAAGGTTTTAGCATCCCCCCCACACTTAAATTACACATTGTCCTCAATGTGTCCCAAAAATAATATTTTTGGTTGATTAGAATGTGTAAAAGTGGGTTAAAAAGCAAAGATTTATGTTACTGGCATCCTGGACATGGCCCCGTGTCCACTGGACACGGCCACGTGGCGAACTGCCAGTAATGAAAACTTACAGAAGATGAACACGGGGGCGTGTCCACTGGACACGGCCTCGTGTCTGGCAAATATTTGCAGGTCAGTAACAAATCAGCAGGTCTGGGAGATGAACACGGGGGCGTGTCGGCTGGACACGTCCCCGTGTGGACAGTCTGTGAGCCTGAAAAACAGGTCTTGTCTCCCGCTTTCTCCATTTTGGGGCTGCAAGTGCTAAGGTTTAGCACTCTAACCCTTGCATTGTACCTGTTTAATCACTCAATATCACACCAAGCAAACATAAACCATCCTAATTTACCAACGTTAATTGTCTCCAAGCATAAAGTGAAAATAAAACGAAAAAAAATAAAAAAGAAAGTAAATTGTTCAACAAGCGGCACGCAGGCCGTAAATTGTTCGATAGAGAAGGGTACTTAAACCTGTGGGCTCATCACCAACCTACCCCTTGTTCCTTCAAACGTCCATGTCTTCACCGCTATCATCACCTCCATCCCCATGCCCCACCATGTACTCCCGGATGCTACCGATATCATCTTGTATATCGTTGATGTTGCGCTCAATAGCTCCAACCCGGTGGTATGTGTTGTTGGCGAGGTTGTAGGTGTTCCTGGTACACATGAGGTTTTCCTGCAAAAGATCATGTAAGCTTTGAAAGTTAGGAAAACCGCCTCCTTGTGAGGAGGATTGACCCGGATCGCCATGGGGTTGGTACTGGTAGTGGGGAGGTGGTGCGTGGAGAACTAGGGCCTCTTGTGGGTTCCATGCATAGCCTTGTGTCCTTTGGAAGCTCACCGTCTCGTCTTCCGCCTCATAAAGTAAGTTCATGGCTCGGCAAATGTGGTAGTCAACTCGTCCCGACCATGGACTCCTTTCAAAGGACCTTGGGATTCTCGTGAAATGCTTGAAAAGACGGTACACCCATCCCCCGAAGAAGATAGGCGTAGGAGCGTGAGCAAGGTGATTGAGGTGCATGTTTCGTAACAAGAGATATGGAACATCGAGAGGCTTCTGGTTGTGGATGCAGTAAAGGACAACCAAATCTTTCAACCCTACAACGCCACTACTGTCGTGACGTTGGTTCAGCGAGTAGGTGAGGAGCCTATGAATGTAGCGGTAAAGCGGGTCCCTCAGTTTGGTACTCTTGGTGCTGCTAGGGTTGTAGATTCCTTCACCGATCTGAGCCCATGCGGCTTGACGTTCAGTTGCATCCAAGTCTCGTAATCCCCCGGTATTCTCCTCATTCCCCGATTCTTCTTCCCCGTACAGTCCTATTATAGCTCCAAACTGTGCCATGGAGATCGAGTACCTTGTCCCGCCACACCGAAATGCAACCCCTTCATTGTCAAACGGGTCACACCTCGAGGTGAAATTGAAAGTACTGTAGAACTCCATGGTGCATTGATGCACCGACCGAAGCCGAGTGTTCAATGCAACTGCTAGTGGCCCTGTCACAATGTTGTTGAATCGGTCAAGTTGATTCACCATGGTTAACAAGTCGGTACATGCCCGCCTAGGGTACTCCTCGGGTCTTGTTTGGAGTGTCTCATATCGTGCCCTAGCATCGAGTTCGCTTGCGTTGAACCTTTTGAACTTTGACATCTGAAAGAATACACCAAAAGTTAGTACGAAACAAAGATATTTGGGGTGAAACTGTAAACAGTGGGCTGGACACGTCCCCGTGTTCAGCGGACACGGCCCCGTGTCCAGGCGTCTGTAACCCAAAAACTTTGATTTTCGTCCCGGTTCCGAAAACCTAAAAATTTTTAGCCCAATAGTAGCGGTTTTCCCCGAAAATGAAACCCTAAGTGTCGTTTTTTCCAAAACAAACCATTTACCCTTCCAATTTTGTCTTTTTCGGTTCAAAAACAAGGGTTTGGGGTTTTAGTGTGAAATCGAACGAATCTATCAACAATACATGTTTATTTACTTTCTACTACACTAATCTAAACTACTACTAACAGATTGCATCAAAAATTTGAAGTCCGATCCGGATGAACACGAAGAACCCTAGATTTTTCCCCAATTTTTGATGTTTTAACTACATGCAAGTAACTAATCTAACTACTAAAGATGATAGAATCATACCTTGATGTTGTTAAATGTGGTAGTGACGTTGGAAATCTGCGGAAAATCGCCTGGAACCAGAGCGTTTTCGGCGAAACGGGGCGTGTGGAATGAGGTAACTGTTGTGAAAAGAGGGTTTTATCCCGACAGTTGCCTCGACACGGCCCCGTGTCCAGCGGACACGGCCTCATGCCGAGCAAGGTTTTTGAATTTTTTTTTTTTTTTGTGCTCGTGTGCATGCCCCTTTTTCCGAAAATGGTTAGAAGACTTACCGATTTTAAACGTACACTTACCTGTTCGTAACATGTCGGGTATGAGTTTATTCGTTAACCGTTTGAAGTGAGATCTCCTCTTCCTCATCCTCAATGGATCCTCGGTAGAGTTTTAGCCGTTGGCCATTGACTTTAAATGGTATCCCATTTCGAGTTTTAATTTCTACTGCACCGTGCGGAAAAACATGGGTGACGGAAAAAGCTCCTGACCACCTAGATTTTAGCTTGCCAGGAAATAATCGAAGTCGTGAATTAAACAATAGAACCTGATCTCCTACCCGAAATTCATTAGACTTAATATATTTATCATGTAAATTTTTCATTCTTTCCTTATAAATTTCAGAGTTAGAATATGCATAATTCCTTAGCTCGTCTAATTCATTTATTTGACAAAATCGATTTTTACCGGCAGTTTCTAAGTCTAAGTTCACAGTTTTTATTGCCCAGTAAGCTTTGTGAGCTATTTCTACTGGCAAGTGACAACTTTTTCCATAGACAAGCTTATATGGGGTTGTGCCTGTAGTGGTTTTATAAGCAGTTCGAAAAGCCCATAAAGCATCGTCTAATTTGTCGGCCCATTCTTTTTTATTTATTCCTACGGTTTTTTCAAGTATTCGTTTTAAACCTCGATTAGTCACTTCGGCTTGCCCATTTGTTTGAGGGTGATATGCTGTTGAGACCCGGTGATAGACCCCATACCTTGTTAATATTTTTTCGAGTTGATGATTGCAAAAATGGGTACCTCTATCACTTATTAAAGCCTTTGGTGTCCCGAAGCGAGAAAACAGTTTTTTTAGATTTTACCACTACTCTTCCATCATTTGTTGGAAGAGCTTCGGCCTCCGCCCATTTAGACAAGTAATCGACTGCCACAAGTATATATTTATTTCCCTTTGAAGGCGGGAAAGGTCCCATGAAATCGAGCCCCCACACATCAAAGATTTCACAAACGAGAATGCCATTTTGAGGCATTTCGTGTTTGGAAGAAATATTACCTGATCTCTGGCAGGCATCACATGTCTTTACAAGGTTTTGTGCATCCTTGTAAATGGTTGGCCAGTAAAATCCAGAATCAAATACCTTTCGTGCGGTACTTGCGGCACCATGATGTCCTCCGTATGGACCTTCATGACAATGACGGAGAATTCTTCGTGCTTCATTACCATGGACACACCTTCGGATGAGTTGGTCGGCACACATTTTGAAAAGATAGGGGTCTTCCCAAAAGTAATGCTTTACATCAGCAAAGAATTTCTTTCTTTGATGATGTGGCCATCCCTTGGTGACTATACCGCTAGCTAGGATATTAGCGTAGTCGGCATACCATCGCTCTTGTCTACTCTCCATCATTTCCAAGGATTCTGTGGGAAATTTCTCGTTGATTTGCTCGTCTCTGGTCGTTTCCAAAGCTGGGTCTTCTAAGCGTGAGAGATGATCCGCAGCAGTGTTTTCTGCTCCTCTTTTGTCCTTGATTTCGATGTCGAATTCTTGGAGGAGTAGAATCCATCTGATCAAACGGGGTTTTGCGTCTTGTTTCTTGAAGAGGTACCTGATGGCTGCATGGTCTGTATAGACTACAGTTTTAGAAAGAACAAGATAAGAACGAAATTTATCAAAAGCAAACACCACTGCTAGTAATTCTTTTTCTGTAGTTGTATAATTTTCTTGTGCATCATTAAGAGTTTTACTAGCATAATAGATTGGGTGGAAATGCTTTTCTTTTCTTTGTCCCAAGACTGCTCCAACAGCAAAGTCACTTGCATCACACATGATTTCGAAAGGAAATTTCCAATCTGGTGCTATCATGATAGGTGCATTGACTAGCATTTCCTTGAGGGTTAGAAATGCTTGATTGCATTCCTTGTCAAAGATGAAGGGTGCATCTTTTTCAAGTAATTTTGTTAGAGGCCTTGAAATTTTTGAAAATTCCTTGATAAACCTTCTATAAAATCCGGCATGCCCTAGGAAACTTCTGATTGCTCTTACGGAGGATGGAGGAGGTAATCGAGAAATAGTTTCTATTTTTGCTCGATCAACTTCCATTCCTTCGCTTGAGATTTTGTGACCGAGTACTATTCCCTCTGTTACCATGAAATGGCATTTTTCCCAGTTAAGGGCGAGGTTAGTTTCCTCACATCGGGATAGCATTCGTTCAAGATTATCGAGGCATTGGTCATATGAGTCTCCAAAGATGGAAAAGTCGTCCATGAAGACTTCCATTGTCTTTTCTATCATATCATGGAAAATGGCCACCATACAACGTTGGAATGTTGCAGGCGCATTACATAGACCGAATGGCATGCGTCGATATGCGAAAGTTCCGTAGGGACATGTGAAAGTTGTTTTCTCTTGGTCTTCTGGTGCTATCGGTATTTGAAAGTAACCTGAAAAACCATCTAAGAAACAATAAAATTTATGACCGGACAGTCGTTCTAACATTTGATCAATGAAGGGTAAAGGAAAGTGGTCTTTCCTTGTTGCTTCATTTAATCGCCTATAATCTATACAAACTCTCCATCCTGTGACGGTTCTCGTTGGTATTAATTCATCTTTCTCATTAGTTATTACCGTCATACCTCCTTTCTTCGGGACTACTTGAACGGGACTTACCCACGGACTATCGGAGATAGGGTAGATTAGTCCGGCGTCAAGCAGCTTGATGACTTCATTTTTAACCACTTCTTGAACATTGGGGTTCACTCTTCGTTGTGGTTGAATTACTGTTTTGTAGTCATCATTCATTAAAATTTTGTGCGTGCACATGGAAGGGCTTATTCCTTTAATATCTACAAGCTTCCAAGCGATCGCGTTTTTGTGTTTTTTAAGTAGGTTAACTAATTTGTCTTTTTCTACGTTACTTAATTTAGATGAAATAATTACAGGTAAATCACCGTCTTTGCCTAGAAAAGCATATTCCAAACCTTTAGGAAGTTCTTTGAGCTCAATGGGTGGGTCTTTAGAAGACACCTTATTTTGTGGCTCATCTAGATTAAGAATCTTAAAGGTTTGTTCTATGGCTATCTCTTTTTCAACAAAGTGGTCTTCTTCGTTAGTTGTATTGGGTGGTTCAGCTTCATCTTCAATTAGGGGGTCATTATTGCCAAAAGGATATTTCATTGAACGCTCAAGATCTATGCTCCGTTTGAATGCCCCTAACTGAAGAAGTAGATTGTTGAATTTCCGGTTTTTCAATGCTTTATGAGTTTGTACAAAAGGTTTTCCCAAGACTAGGGGGCGTCATCAAGGATGACGAAGTCGGTTGGGATTACCAATTGATTTGTGTGAACCAAAACATCTTCAACTACACCGATTGATTTTATCACTTTTCGATCGGATAGAAAAATGGGAATTTGAAGTGGAGTAAAATCACTAATACTTAATTTTTCAAAAATGTAGTTAGGCATTATGTTAACACAAAGATCTTTATCAATAGTGATATTACTAATAAATGAATTTTGAAAGAAACATGGAACCGGTGTAATGTTAATTTCAAAAGGGTCTTCTTTTATTAGCGAAGTTTGATCATTAGTTAACTTAACACTCACTAGTTCTTTGATTTTAGCACTAGTGTTTAACTCTTTTAAAAACTTGGCATGAGGGGTTATTAAACAATGATTTTCGAAAGTAGGTGACAAGAGATTAATTTCTTTAAAATTAGACTCTTCATGAATTTTAACATTATCGGACTCACCTTTTTCGTTGTTTAACTCATGTGTCGGTTTTTCACTCTCTTGTTCTTCCATTTTTACATTTTCAACTATCTCTACGTTATTATTGCAATTTAATTCTTCTCTTGCGCGGGATTCCTCTTCCCTTGCGCGAGATTCTTTCATGTAACGTTCGATAGTTTTAATGTGTTCTAATATCCTATTGGTCACTTCGGTGAGAGAAAAAGAATTTGGATCCTCAAAGCTTGAATCCGGTTGTTCGATCCTTGGCACCTCATAATACTCATATGAAGTAGATGGTTCACACCATTGTTCTTCATTGTAAGTATATGATGGATAAGGGTCGAAACTTTGTTCTTCATAGTACTCATATGAGGTGGGTTGTTCACGCCATGGTTCCTCATAATAAGAGTATGAAGGTGGTGGCTCATATCTTGAGTCATCAAAGTATGAGTATGAAGGCTCATACCTTGGTTCATCAAAATATGAGTATGAGGGAGGAGGTTCATACCTTTGGTCTTCATAGGATGTATATGAAGTTGATGGCTCGTACCTGGGCTCCTCATAATAATTGTATGAATCGGATGGTTGATGTGAAGTATTATATTGAACCGAGCGTGCGTTACGACAATTAGTGCAATAATTACCCCTATAATCATCCTCATCATAGGTGTAGTTGTAGCCTCTTGAGTATTGATCCATAGGAATCACTCAACAGACCACAACTGAGCCTCGGGACCAGAAAACAAAAATAAAGACGGAAACAGAAGCTGGACATGGCCCCGTGTTCAGTGGACACGGCCCCATGTTCAGGGTCTGTATCTGGGCGTTTTAATTAAAGTTACTGGTCACGTTGAGCACGGGGGCGTGTTCAGTGAGCACGGCCTCGTGTTCAGACTCTGTATCTGGGTATCTAACTAAAAATATGCAGCACGTGTTCAGGCTACTGTAAATGCAAACTAAACTAAAATGCAGAAAAATTTGCGCGCGTTTTGAAAAGGTTTTGAAAAACTGATTAGGTCGTCGATTTTAAGCTTTCTTAAAATCCTTGTGTCCCCGGCAACGGCGCCAAAAACTTGATGTGTGTTGGTGTATATATAATTTATATGTATATTTAAGCCCTTTTTACACCTTTAGCCAAGTTTTAAATTTATAAAAACACGATATTCACTAACACTAAACACACATATGGGCAAGTGCACCCATCGTGGACGTAGTATAGTGTTGGTAAGATACCGAGGTCGTCCAAGGACACAAGAGCTTTTAATACCGGTTTATCCTCAACGTCTAATCAAATCAAAAAGTGAGAAAAATGTTTTTAAACTAAGAAAATAAAAACCAACTAAATGATGAAAAATAAAATAAAATAAAAACAGATAGACAAGATGAATCATGTGACACCTGTGTCACTCCAACCATCAAACGAATGCCAAACCAAGGAAATATTGTATTTCATACTTGGGATTTGTATAAATATGTGTATGCTTTGCACATATCAATTCTTGTTCAATTTCATACTCTACAACGCTTCCTGGAGAATTATACGCAAACTGGTGCATAAACGTACTCAGTTTAATGCGACAAATACTCCGGGAGACCATCATACACTTAACATACCTTAAATAACCTTTACATAACTTAGAAATAAGTTTTGAAGGCTTTGGTATGGCAAAAACAAGTTAATTCGCTTACAGGGACTAAACTTGACAAACTGCGAAAGTATGCCAATTTGAACTGTAACGAACATTCCGGAACATGTCCATAAGTTAAACATACCATATATATCCTTTACATAGCTTAGAAATAGGCTTTGAGGGGTTTGGTATGCTAAAACAAACTTTTGGATCATTCAGGGACTAAAAGTGTCAAAAAGTGCATAAGTTTGCACTTTCGCGCATAACTCACGTTCTGAATACATCCGGACATCCAAAAATTTATGTAAGCATCCTAATATTATGCCTTAGTGTTTGGCATGAGAAAAATCCATTCGTCGCGTCATTTGGATCGTCTTTCACGCTTATGCGCATTCCGTCGTAATTAAGCGAACATCGCGATCGTACGGCCAAACGAACCGACATCCGACATATTTTTGGGCATGTTTCATGTCCACAATGTTTAGGCATCATTTTAGGGCCTTAAAGATGACTTTACAGGTCTTAGAAGGGCTGGAAATAGCTTAAACACGCAACAGGGACCAAAAGTGTAAATTCTGCAAGTGGTTCAGATCAGAGGGGCCAGGCGGCCCGCGTAAAGATTGCCCAAAACATGAGGCGGGCCGCGTGAACATGTCTGACAGAAGATTTTGCATTTAATGAAGAATCTGGCCTTTCGTTCGATCAAGGGGCAATGCCTTTTCACCCAACGAAGAGCCAAGGGTCAAGTTCACTGAACTTATCCACTTGGACACATGTACGCACGAGATCAAGGCACGATATTCGATAAAACGATCCTAACGGTTCCACTTTTCCTATAAATACCCCACCCCCCTTTTAGTGTAAAATTCACAAAATCAGATCTTAGAGCTCTAAGTTGAAACCATTGTTTCATACCTGAGCTATTTGGTCTTGATTAGCACTCGGGGACCCTCCGTAAGTCTTCTTTCGCTCTTTTATTCGCTTTTCGAGTCCGAAAGTCAACGTTTTGTTGACTTTCTGCATTGACCAGCTTTTGGTCAATGTGAAGTTCATGGAACTTCATAACGTGAGCGTGATCACGATGGTTATGGTCCATAGTGACCATACCTACTGATTACCACGTTATCTAGGCTCAGTGACGAGTCGTAGTTTCGGCCAAAATGCGCATTCTTGCGTATTTTGTAACCAAACTACTCGTGGGCATCAAAGCCGTTTGTTTTGATGCCAAACCTGTTTCTAAACTTAGTTAAGCATGTTCTAACATGCTTAGCTCGTCACTTTTAGTTTAGTGCTTATATAGGGTCGTAAGGTAAGCGATTTAAACCATCGCTTATACTTTCGAACCCGACCCATTTGGTCGGTCATTAGGAACCGACCAAACACATTAGGTGACAGAAAAGTTGGTATCAGAGCTCATGGTTATAGGGAATTAGGTTATTAGTAATGCTTTGACCTAGTCTATAACCTTCCTAGGACCCTAACGCGAGTTTACTTGCGTTTAGTCATAAAACAACACCGTCACCTATCCTTAGGCGACGACCGCAACAAGAACATAAATTTCAAAACCGCTTTGAAAACTAATCATCTGTTCTAGGATGATTGATTACTAGGTTTTGAACCCTCTGTTATAAGGTTTTGAACCCCTTTGAATTTTCAAAACTCTCGTCAAAGTTGGTCTAAATATTGTGAACACATGCAAACTGGAAGGGTGGGTGCCTGTACCCTGAGTTTTCTGTCTAAGGCTAGAGTGTTCGTACAAATCCACATAATCGGACCAGTCACTCTTACCTGGGAACTCTTGGGGTGAGTGTCCACTTATAGGCGAGCATGTCTTCGCGATACATTATTTTTGACCTATTTGCTTTGATTAATCACCAGGTCGTGTGTTGCTTTGTAGTAACAGACAGACGGCCACTATCCTTGCTTTCATCAGATTTGTTCCATCTCATTCTTTTCGTCTAATTCTCTCACTTGTTTCCTCTCATGTTTCCTCTTTTAGAATGCCTCCTCGACGCGACAATCAGATGGCGAATGCCGAACTGGCGGAAATCATCGCGCAACAAATGGCTGCAGCCTTCCCAATTCTTTATGCTCAAATAACTCAAGCCATCAACAACAACAATGCTCCATGCAATTTCAAGATTTTTAACTCAGCTAAACCACTCAAGTTCAATGGTTCTGAGGGAGCAACTGGTCTTCTTCAATGGTTCGAGAGCATTGAGAATACTTTCCGTCACGTTCAATGTCCTAAAAATCGCAAGGTCGAGTTTTCTTCGAGTGTGTTTCAGAAGAGGGCTCTTACATGGTGGAACGGGGTTATGAGAGACCGCGGTGCAGAGGTTGCATTAGCACAGACTTGGGCCGAGCTTAGGGCTCTTATGATGAAGGAGTTCTGTCCTCGTCATGAGCTTAGGGCTCTAGAAAGGGAATTTGATGATTTAAAGCAAGACAGTGGGGAACATCGAGCCTATACTGATCGCTATGAGGAATTGAGCTTGTTATGCCCTACTATGGTTACGCCTCTGGATAAGGCGATTGAGAAATACATTGATGGGCTTCCTGACGTAGTTCAGGACATCGTTACTGGCAGCAACCCTACTACTGTCAGACAAGCCATTGAATTGGCTGCCACTCTGACTGAATCCCAAATCAGGAAGCGGAAGCTGTTTCGGAAGGGCGACTTAAGACCATCTGACAAGACTGCTCATGTGGAACCAAAGGAAGAAAGTGCTGGGGTGTCCAAGAAGGAAAAGCGCAAAGCCTCTCAAAGCTACGCTGTAACTGCTCAAGACAAACAAGTTGCACCAAACCAGCCAACACAACCTCGTAAAAGACAAAACTATGTTGGTACCGCACCGTTGTGCAACAAATGCAACCGTCATCATCTAGAGCAAGAGCAGTGTCACAAATGTACCCACTGTGGGCGGTTGGGACATTTGGTCAATGTTTGTCGTTATGCAAATCAAGCTGCTGCAAACCCTGCTGCTGTTCAAGCACGGTTCCCTCCAGGGTCATGTTATAACTGTGGTGACCTTACCCACTACAGGAACAATTGCCCAAGGCTTGTTAACATACCTCCAGCGCGTGGACGAGTGTTCAACATCAATGAGGCTAACATGAACAATGATGCAGCAGTGAACAATTAGTGTTTTGTATTTCCTTAGTTGCTATCTTTTGACACTTCAAGACAAATCCGTTGCTACATAAATAAAGATTTGTTGTTTTTTATTTATGCAAAATTTATGCGTTTGTGTGAATGCTTGATGCAACTTTATGATGTCAACCCAAAAACAAACTACTCATATGGTTCTGTCATATTATGATCACTTGTGATCTCCCCAAGAACCTTAAACTCTCGTTTCTTTTAAGAAACAAAGTCAAACACTTATTGAGAATCCCTCTATCTTTATAGATAGATCTTCATAAATCGTTAAAGTGCCAAATGAAATCCATAGGTTGGATTCCTAGTGTGCCTTAATATCCATACCTAAGGATAACAAAATAAAGAATCAAGTTAACTAAATTTGTGCTTATGTATTTTCTTACATGTTTTGTGGTTGTATGTGATCCATCCAAATCCTCATAGAATCTTTCATACGAGAGATTCATAATGGGATATCCAAAGATACTATCTTAAACCCTTAATGGATTTCAACAGTGTAGTAAGTCCCTCGGGTTATAAAGTATTATTCTATAATTGGACCTCTTGAAAGGTCTGCTTAAACAGATTGATTTTGAAAATCTGATTAGAAATATCATGTGATGATATAAAAATGATCCCTTAAGCGGTCTATTTAAAGAGATCGTACGACGGTCTAGTTAAGAAGATCATGTGTTGATCTAGTTAAAAAGATCGTTCGTTGATCGAATTAAAAGGATCCTTTGGTGGTCTAGTCAAATCGCTTTATATTTATTCAAGTAATTTTTCCTACGGATTATGAAATGGACTGTGCGGACTGTGCAAGGAATTACGTAATTATGGAGGCCTACATAATTATGGAATTCAGTGCACAGGAACCACAGGAAGTTTCATCATGTGTTAAGACCTAGTGACAAGAATAATGATACGGGAGAAGTCTCGGACCTCGACCAATGTCATTTATTCTCACACTCCCCCAATTCTGATCTCAATCACACACCAAGTTTTCCTATGATAAGCCTTCATAAGAAACGTTCGTCAATCAGTAGTTCAAAATTTAATGTTTTACTATTTCAAGGAATTCACTCTGAGGGTTAACAAATTCGCTAAGAATCCTAACATGGCCCAGGGTTTTACCTAAGGGTTCAATGGATCTATTATAAGGCGAAACCTTCACAGCTGTCCTCACGAGTTTCCTCTAGAATTAAATTTCGGGACGAAATTTCCTAAAGTAGGGGAGACTGTGACACCTGTGTCACTCCAACCATCAAACGAATGCCAAACCAAGGAAATATTGTATTTCATACTTGGGATTTGTATAAATATGTGTATGCTTTGCACATATCAATTCTTGTTCAATTTCATACTCTACAACGCTTCCTAGAGAATTATACGCAAACTGGTGCATAAACGTACTCAGTTTAATGCGACAAATACTCCGGGAGACCATCATACACTTAACATACCTTAAATAACCTTTACATAACTTAGAAATAAGTTTTGAAGGCTTTGGTATGGCAAAAACAAGTTAATTCGCTTACAGGGACTAAACTTGACAAACTGCGAAAGTATGCCAATTTGAACTGTAACGAACATTCCGGAACATGTCCATAAGTTAAACATACCATATATATCCTTTACATAGCTTAGAAATAGGCTTTGAGGGGTTTGGTATGCTAAAACAAACTTTTGGATCATTCAGGGACTAAAAGTGTCAAAAAGTGCATAAGTTTGCACTTTCGCGCATAACTCACGTTCTGAATACATCCGGACATCCAAAAATTTATGTAAGCATCCTAATATTATGCCTTAGTGTTTGGCATGAGAAAAATCCATTCGTCGCGTCATTTGGATCGTCTTTCACGCTTATGCGCATTCCGTCGTAATTAAGCGAACATCGCGATCGTACGGCCAAACGAACCGACATCCGACATATTTTTGGGCATGTTTCATGTCCACAATGTTTAGGCATCATTTTAGGGCCTTAAAGATGACTTTACAGGTCTTAGAAGGGCTGGAAATAGCTTAAACACGCAACAGGGACCAAAAGTGTAAATTCTGCAAGTGGTTCAGATCAGAGGGGCCAGGCGGCCCGCGTAAAGATTGCCCAAAACATGAGGCGGGCCGCGTGAACATGTCTGACAGAAGATTTTGCATTTAATGAAGAATCTGGCCTTTCGTTCGATCAAGGGGCAATGCCTTTTCACCCAACGAAGAGCCAAGGGTCAAGTTCACTGAACTTATCCACTTGGACACATGTACGCACGAGATCAAGGAACGATATTCGATAAAACGATCCTAACGGTTCCACTTTTCCTATAAATACCCCCCCCCCTTTTAGTGTAAAATTCACAAAATCAGATCTTAGAGCTCTAAGTTGAAACCATTGTTTCATACCTGAGCTATTTGGTATTGATTAGCACTCGGGGACCCTCCGTAAGTCTTCTTTCGCTCTTTTATTCGCTTTTCGAGTCCGAAAGTCAACGTTTTGTTGACTTTCTGCATTGACCAGCTTTTGGTCAATGTGAAGTTCATGGAACTTCATAACGTGAGCGTGATCACGATGGTTATGGTCCATAGTGACCATACCTACTGATTACCACGTTATCTAGGCTCAGTGACGAGTCGTAGTTTCGGCCAAAATGCGCATTCTTGCGTATTTTGTAACCAAACTACTCGTGGGCATCAAAGCCGTTTGTTTTGATGCCAAACCTGTTTCTAAACTTAGTTAAGCATGTTCTAACATGCTTAGCTCGTCACTTTTAGTTTAGTGCTTATATAGGGTCGTAAGGTAAGCGATTTAAACCATCGCTTATACTTTCGAACCCGACCCATTTGGTCGGTCATTAGGAACCGACCAAACACATTAGGTGACCATAGCTATAACCTTCCGAGGTTATACCGTGTGGCCGCAATGTTAGGCGTTCCGAACGCGTTCTACGCGAACGACGCGTTAGGGTAGCATAAGCTACCTAAACGGGTCGTGATGGACCGTAAGCACTTAGATTAGGTTTCATTTTAGTATGAAGGCTTTGCTAAGCCATATTACACGAGTCTCCATACTCGTTTGGTTTACGAACCCGCATACTGTCCGATCCTTCCGATTTGGTCCGGTATATTAACATAAGCTACCTATTAGGTGCCGTTGATATTCCGTGATCTTTAGCATTATCCAGTTATTATACAAGGAATCCAAAGCAATCTCAGGTGTGTACATTGAACCCCTCTTTTACTGTTTTCCAAACTGTTTTGGGGTGAAGCATGTGTACCTATCTGTTATTTTCATGATTTCAAAGTATAATTGATTATACATGTTAGTATTTATCTTTTGACAAACTAAATAACTATCTATGGTTTAAACACTGATTTCTCAAAGATTACAAAAGTAATTGTTGGAATAGTACTTATTTTGTTCACCAGACCGATTGGTAGTATGATATAGCGCTATAGGACTAGACACCCCATTCCTGTTGTCATGGAATGTCTGAAACCAATTTGTTTCTCCATCCAAATAGGGATTTCCTTTGTGGTATCCTTATAGTCTCAAAGGTGTAGTTTGATGCACCAGGTCTGAATGAATTCTTAAATCGCACCTTTAAAGTATATTTTGATATACTCCCAAAAAGTATAGTTTGATATACTCTCATGTGTGGTATTGTATAAAACCAACATATATTTTGTAATCATCCAAAGCATATTTTGATATGTTATTTACAAACCAAGACATAGTTTAATATGTTATTTATCACATCCAAAGCATATTCTGATATGTTACTTACAAAACTAAAGCATAGTTTAATGTGTTATTTATAAATCCAAGGTATACCTGTAATATACTACTGAAAACTATTATTTTGAACAACTAAAGTATATTTAATATACTATCTATCAAACGATTTGGTTTT
Source organism: Helianthus annuus (assembly GCF_002127325.2). Classification (NCBI taxonomy): domain Eukaryota; kingdom Viridiplantae; phylum Streptophyta; class Magnoliopsida; order Asterales; family Asteraceae; genus Helianthus; species Helianthus annuus. The sequence continues at coordinate 116,514,290 of NC_035436.2, forward strand.
GGTTAGTGTTTAGATAACGGAACGAGTGTAATGTGATGAAAACATGGTAGATACGCCGCTGGTACTTCTTATATATAAGTGTTTTCATTGCATTACATACCGTGGCGTTATTTAGTACACTTGGGTTAACAATATTGGAACTGAAATATATTTTAATATATTACTTATTCAACTTTCTTAAAACCAAGGTATATTTTATATATACCATAAACGTTTTATTAAAACATTGTTTTTCAAACAACTTAACTTATACAAACTCATTTTACATGGTTATTCAGTTAACCATACATTATTCTCTTATTTATACATATCATCTGATCCTATCGTTTTTCAAATGATTTACAAGACAAAGCAAATTTACAAAGTTCATGACTAAACATTTTCTCAAACATAAGTCATGAACTTCGTTTTCACAAAACCTATGTATCTCACAGGCATTTTTATGCTGACGTACCTATTTTTACACATGTTTCAGGTGCTGTCTTGAGATGATTGTTGATACATGCTACATTTAGGATGGACTCGTGCCTTAGCAACTTTAAAACTTGGAAGATCATAGTTGTACTTATGTGATTGTAATAGAACAACGAGTTCATTTAATCAATAAAACAATATTTAAATTTCCATGTGTTATGAAACAATGATTCTGTTACAACACTCCCTGACGTTTCCGCCACGTTTTGTATGTTCTACGTGGTCGGGGTGTGACAGAAAAGTTGGCACTTCCGAGGTTATACCGTGTGGCCGCAATGTTAGGCGTTCCGAACGCGTTCTACGCGAACGACGCGTTAGGGTAGCATAAGCTACCTAAACGGGTCGTGATGGACCGTAAGCACTTAGATTAGGTTTCATTTTAGTATGAAGGCTTTGCTAAGCCATATTACACGAGTCTCCATACTCGTTTGGTTTACGAACCCGCATACTGTCCGATCCTTCCGATTTGGTCCGGTATATTAACATAAGCTACCTATTAGGTGCCGTTGATATTCCGTGATCTTTAGCATTATCCGGTTATTATACAAGGAATCCAAAGCAATCTCAGGTGAGTACATTGAACCCCTCTTTTACTGTTTTCCAAACTGTTTTGGGGTGAAGCATGTGTACCTATCTGTTATTTTCATGATTTCAAAGTATAATTGATTATACATGTTAGTATTTATCTTTTGACAAACTAAATAACTATCTATGGTTTAAACACTGATTTCTCAAAGGTTACAAAAGTAATTGTTGGAATAGTACTTATTTTGTTCACCAGACCGATTGGTAGTATGATATAGCGCTATAGGACTAGACACCCCATTCCTGTTGTCATGGAATGTCTGAAACCAATTTGTTTCTCCATCCAAATAGGGATTTCCTTTGTGGTATCCTTATAGTCTCAAAGGTGTAGTTTGATGCACCAGGTCTGAATGAATTCTTAAATCGCACCTTTAAAGTATATTTCGATATACTCCCAAAAAGTATAGTTTGATATACTCTCATGTGTGGTATTGTATAAAACCAACATATATTTTGTAATCATCCAAAGCATATTTTGATATGTTATTTACAAACCAAGACATAGTTTAATATGTTATTTATCACATCCAAAGCATATTCTGATATGTTACTTACAAAACTAAAGCATAGTTTAATGTGTTATTTATAAATCCAAGGTATACCTGTAATATACTACTGAAAACTATTATTTTGAACAACTAAAGTATATTTAATATACTATCTATCAAACGATTTGGTTTTGGTTAGTGTTTAGATAACGGAACGAGTGTAATGTGATGAAAACATGGTAGATACGCCGCTGGTACTTCTTATATATAAGTGTTTTCATTGCATTACATACCGTGGCGTTATTTAGTACACTTGGGTTAACAATATTGGAACTGAAATATATTTTAATATATTACTTATTCAACTTTCTTAAAACCAAGGTATATTTTATATATACCATAAACGTTTTATTAAAACATTGTTTTTCAAACAACTTAACTTATACAAACTCATTTTACATGGTTATTCAGTTAACCATACATTATTCTCTTATTTATACATATCATCTGATCCTATCGTTTTTCAAATGATTTACAAGACAAAGCAAATTTACAAAGTTCATGACTAAACATTTTCTCAAACATAAGTCATGAACTCCGTTTTCACAAAACCTATGTATCTCACAGGCATTTTTATGCTGACGTACCTATTTTTACACATGTTTCAGGTGCTGTCTTGAGATGATTGTTGATACATGCTACATTTAGGATGGACTCGTGCCTTAGCAACTTTAAAACTTGGAAGATCATAGTTGTACTTATGTGATTGTAATAGAACAACGAGTTCATTTAATCAATAAAACAATATTTAAATTTCCATGTGTTATGAAACAATGATTCTGTTACAACACTCCCCGACGTTTCCGCCACGTTTTGTATGTTCTACGTGGTCGGGGTGTGACAAATCACTTGGATCCGACACGCGTATTAGTATAACCTTTGATTATTTTCGCACTTTTGCACTTGTTTAAGAGATTATCTTAGTTATTGTAGTAGGCCCCTCTTTTGAAGGCGACGTTACCCTCAACCCAGTAGTTTGAGTCAGCAAGGATACAATCCTAAAGGGTCGGATTATTGAAAGATAATGAATTAAGTTATTAATGCAAATTGTGGTAGGCCCCGCTTTCGGCGGTGACGTTACCCTCGGCTAAGTAGTCTGAGTCAGTAGGGATACAGTCCTAAATAGACGGGTTATAGTATTAATAGTAGTTAACTTATGAGGGGGTCAAAGAGTTTGGATCCCCGCCATCCAATACCTATGGGCATTGAAGGAGATCCTACTAAATTTGACCCAGGTCCCAAGCAGGACCTCTAAACGCTGAACAAGGGCAAGACCCTTACCAAACCGTTCCCTTAACCCCCGACCAGGTTGCCAGCATACCTCCATATAGACCGTGGAGATATGAATGGTGAAAATCTTTTATTTTATATAGACAGTAAAATAATGCCAAGACACCACGGACAAACGATAAGGAAAGATAACCTTCAACATAAGCAACTAGTTATTAAAGTCATTAATACAAAACCAAATAAAAAGTGCAAAAGATTAAAAATAAAAAGTATTATACTAAACACTTGTCTTCACCAAGTGATGTAAGAGACTTAGGCAAACATGGCCTTGATTGTCAAGAACTCTTACGATCAATCTTGGATCCCGAGACGACTCACACACTCTATGATGGACAATGGATGATGGTGGTGGATGATGGTGTTATGGTGGTGGTGGGTGGTGGATGAAGTGTGAGAGAGGTGGTGTGCCAAGGGATGAGAAGGCTGGGCACGGCCCCGTGTCCGCTGGACACGCCCCCGTGCCCGTCTGACACTCTCTCTCCTCATTAATTGTAATTCGCAATTACAATTAATGCGCCTGCTGTACTTTCACCACGCCCCCATGCCCGCTAGACACGGCCCCGTGGTGGGCAATGGAAGCTTCTATAAGTTTGTCTTTTATGCTGCTTCTTGGGCACGGCCCCGTGCTGGCTGAGCACGGGGCGTGTTCAGACTTCTGCTTTCTCTTCTTTGCCTTGGAGGATGCCGTTGAGGGTCCGGGCAGTCTACTTTTATTCCTTTTCTTGTATTTATGCTAGAATTAGTTGTCTTTTTGCTTCTTTTGTGAATTTGAGCTCATTTCATCCTGAAAATACAAAAGAAAGACAAAAACACTCTTTTTCCAACATTAGTACTTAAAAAGGGTTAGTTTTATGCCTTAATTGATGTGATTTATATGTTGTATTTTACACACATCAATAGTGCGCTCAGATTGCCCATCCGTCTGAGGGTGATATGTTGTGCTCATGTCTAATCATGAGCCGAACGCTTTGTGCATCGCTTGCCATAGTTCTGAAGTGAATCGTGCATCACGATCAGAGATAATCGAAGTCGGCACTCCGTGCCTTGAGAAAACTTCCTTGAGATATATATCTGCTAGGGTGGAGAACTTATCCGTTTCCTTAATAGCCAGGAAGTGTGCAGACTTTGTGAGTCGATCCACAATCACCCAAATGGTATCGTTCCCACGCTGGGATCTAGGTAGGCCAGTAACAAAATCCATGGAAATTTCCTCCCATTTCCACTGTGGTATCTTGGGTTGCTGAAGTAGGCCTGATGGTTTCTGATATTCTGCCTTGACTCTCGCACAAGTCAAACATTTGCTGACGTAAGTTGCTATGTGGGCCTTCATACTAGGCCACCAATACGTAGTCCTGAGATCGTGGTACATCTTATCCAAACCAGGATGTACTGAGTAGCGGGACTTATGTGCTTCGTTCATTACAAGCTCGCGTAAGTTGCCATATAGGGGAACCTAAATACGCCCTGTTACATAATAGGCGCCGTCTTCCTTCTGTTCTATTCGTTGCCTTGAGCCACATAAGGCTTCAGCCCTGACGTTTTCTGGTTTTAATGCTTCTACTTAAGCATCTCGTATCAGTGTAGGAAGACCAGACTGAATAGTAAGCTGTAGTGCTCGCACGCGTCTAGGTAGAGTGTCTTTTCGACTGAGAGCGTCAGCCACAACGTTGGCTTTGCCTGGATGGTACTTGATGGCGCATTCGTAATCGTTAAGCAGTTCAACCCATCGACGTTGACGTATGTTCAATTCCTTCTGCTTGAAGATATGCTCGAGACTTCTGTGATCGGTGTAGATAGTGCACTTGGTACCGTACAGGTAGTGTCGCCATATCTTGAGCGCGAAGACAACGGCTCCCAGCTCTAAATCGTGCGTCGTGTAGTTCCGTTCGTGAACCTTGAGTTTGTGCGAAGCGTAGGCAATGACTTTATCCCGTTGCGTTAGCACACATCCAAGACCCTGAATGGATGCATCACAATAAACCATGAAATCGTCCGTGCCCTCTGGCAATGAAAGAATAGGTGCGCTGCATAGTCTATCCTTTAGGTGCTGAAAAGCTGTTTCCTGTGCATTGCCCCAGCGATAAGTGACACCTTCTGTGTCAGTAGAGTAAGCGGTTGCGCAATCTTTGAGAAGTCTTTAATTAATCGTCTGTAATACCCTGCCAAACCCAAGAATTTGCGTATTTCCGTCGGTGTACGCGGTGCAGGCCAGTTCCTGATCGAATCTACCTTGGATGGATCAACATGAATCCCATCCTTGTTTACCATATGGCCTAGAAAATGGACCTCACGAAGCCAGCAGTCGCATTTTGAAAACTTAGCGTACAGCTGTTCTGTTCGAAGGAGCTTCAGAATAAGTCGCAAATGCTGCTCGTGTTCCTCCTGACTCTTGGAATAGATCAGGATGTCATCGATGAAGACAATCACAAACTTGTCTAAATAAGGCTTGCACACTCTGTTCATAAGAACCATGAAGACTACCGGTGCGTTCGTTAGCCCAATGGCATAACTAGAAACTCGTAGTGGCCGTAGCGAGTTCTGAATGCTGTTTTGGAGACGTCCTCATCCCGGACTCTCAGCTGATGGTAACCTGACCTCAGGTCTATCTTGGAGTAGTAGCTCGACCCTTGCAACTGGTCGAATAAATCATCAATTCGTGGAAGAGGATAGCGGTTCTTCACGGTAACCTTGTTGAGTTCGCGGTAATCGATGCACATTCTAAAGGTACCGTCTTTCTTCTTCACAAATAGCACTGGAGCTCCCCAAGGTGAAGAGCTAGGACGAATAAAACCCTTATCCAAGAGTTCTTGCAATTGTTTGGACAGTTCCTCCAGTTCTGATGGAGCTAAGCGATACGGTGCACGAGCTATGGGTGCTGCTCCTAGAGCTAGTTCAATCTGGAATTCGACCTGGCGATGAGGCGGTAGCCCAGGTAAATCTTCAGGAAACACCTGAGGAAAGTCGCGTACAACTGGAATATCTTCCAATCTCTTTTCTTTTGCTGATGCGTCAGTAACAAGTGTCAAAATGGCAGTGTGACCCTTTCGCAAACACTTCTGGGCCTTCAGGAAGGAGATGATGCCAACCATGGCACCACTCTTGTCGCCTTGAACTTCAAGAGGTTCTTTGCCAGAACGGGGAATACGAACTATCTTTTCCTTGCATAAGATCTCTGCTTGCTGTTGGGATAACCAGTCCATACCAATAACGATGTCGAAACTACCCAGAACTATAGGAGTAAGATCGATAGAGAAAGTTTGACCAGCGAGGATAAGATTACAACCCTGAACTATGTGTGTGGCCTCTAGACTTTTACCGTTGGCTAACTCTACGACATGTTTGGTGTTTAAGGAAGTTGGTGCACGTTTTAACATTTGACTGACTTTCAGAGACATATAACTTGTATCCGCACCCGAATCAAACAATACAGTAACATAAAAGTCGTCGAGAAGAAACTTACCCATAACTACGTTGGGATCATTCCTGGCATCACCCTGCCCCAGCACGAAAGCACGTCCCCTAGCGCCGTTGTTCCCATCATTGTTATTTCCCTCGTTGTTGTTCCCGTTGCCTTGGTTATTGTTGTTGTTGTTGTTGTTCTGGTTTCGGTTTAACTGGGGGCAGTGTCTTTTGAAGTGACCTTCCGCGCCACAATGAAAACATCCCTTGTTGCCCTGTTGCTGATTCTGCGGTGTTTGCTGCTGCTGCTGGTTCTGAGTTATAGGCCGTGGGCTCCTACAATCCTTGGCCTCATGACCCATCTTGAGACACCTCTGACAACGACCCTTGTTGCACTAGCCATTGTGGTGTCTGTTACAATTGTTGCACCTTGGGTGATTTCCTCGATACACACCCCTTCCCTGATTGCCCGAAGATTGCTGACCAGGGCTCTGATAGTTGTCAGTCTTTCGCTGCTGAGCCTAAAACTGAACTGATGCTGAACCCTTGCTGGAATCCCCCTCCCATTTTCTCTTGTTGTTACTGGGAGTAGCAGGAGTGGCAGAAGTGGTAGTGGTAGTTGTAGCGCTGATGCGCTTAGGCAGCCTGTTCTGTTCCACTGCCTGGTCCGTGAGGCGATGAGCAAGACGCTGAATGTCCTGGATATTGTTGAGGTTAGCCGATGTCACATGGCTCTGAATTTCTGGTGCTAACCCCTTGAGGTACAACTCGATGCGCTTGACTGGAGGGTCCACCATAGTTGGACACAAGATGGCCAGCTCGTTTGACCGTTTCGTATAAGCTTCAATTTCCGACCCTGCCATTTTCAGATGCTAGAGCTCCACTTCCAACTTGTGGATGTCATCACGTGTGCAGTATTCTCGTTTGATGAGTTAATTAAAATCATTCCAAGGGGTGGCGTTAGCAGCTGCCAACCCTAAAATCTGAACTTGCGTTCCACCAAGTCAGCGCAATTCCTTCTAGAGTACCAGTGGCATATTTCACCCTGCGAGCATCAGGGCATTCACACATTACAAACACTGACTCGAGCTTTTCAAACCAATGGAGGAGTCCAACTGCTCCTTCGGTGCCACTGAACGTGCTTGGACGACAGTCCATGAAATTCTTGAAAGTGCAAACAGGTGGGTATGCGTGTTGACCTATTGTTTATAAGAATAGGACAAGGTTAAACACAAGAGTTGGTTTTAGGAATGTAGGATCTAGAGTTCCTAGTGCGAGTTACGACTGCAGGATATACCTCCTGCCTGTGCGGCTGCAAGTGCCGCAGCAACTTGTTCGTTGATGAGAGCCGTCAACTGGGCTTGAGTCATGTTAATACGTCCAGACATGATCTTCATAGCAAAGGAAATCATAAGTGAGAGAGGTTCGCGAAAAGTGCGATGACAGAAGAGAGTAAGCACACAAGTGTTCTCAAGCAATAGTAGTTATGTGTATCTAAGCATACCCTGAACAAAGTTCTATGTACTCTAGTAAGTAGGCAATAAAACATATACCATATTACCTAGAATGTTGAGTCTTGCATGTGGAGCGAGGCGTCGTTGTGGATCGTTGAGCACTGTACTGGTTATAGTGTTTAATAAAAACGTTTTTCCCTTATTAAAACCAAGTTCTCTATAACCAATGGCTCTGATACCAATCTGTCACACCCCCAAAATCCACACGCGGAGTACTACCGCTTGGAGGCGTGACATGACCAGGATCAAGCCACCAATCATATTGAACATAAGAGTAAATAGTAAATGTCATTCATCAATACGAAAGGTGTTTTCAAAACCAAACATAATCAAATGTGTAGCGGAAGCATTAATGTAAAAATCCAACATAAGTATCAAATTCCCATAATGTAAATGTTTAACATGGAACTCAACAGTCCATGTGCCCACAACGATCGCGCCTCCCGTGCAAGCTCCCAGTACCTATGGTCCTGCAAGGCATGTAACAGAGAGTCAACAACTAGTTGAGCGAGTTCACAGTAAGTAAGTTCGTAATAGTAAGTTCGTTTCGTAACATGTGGCTCTACTAGGCCGATAGTATGTTCTATTAGTGGGGGCTTCCCATAGTTGTATATACACTAGACTATTTGTAACTATAAGTGTTCTTCTTAACCCGAGAACAGTAGTGCGTACAAGGTTTACGTAGGTTTTATGTAAGCGTCCTTCTCAACCCGAGGACAGTGGTACGCGGGGGTTTACGTAGGTTTTACGCAAGTGCCTGTCCCAACCCGAGGCAGTAGTGAATATGAGTTTACGTAGGTTTTACGTAAGTATCCTTCGTATCCTTAGGACTGTGATGAGTACAAGTATACGTAGGTTTTACGTATGTATCCTTCGCATCTGAGGACGATGGTAGATAGTCTAGTAACAGTGTAAGTACAAGTATTTGTTCAATCCTATTCCTTCAATCCCATTTCCTACCCACCGGGAATCCCATGCCTTGGTAAGAGTGTGAACTCACCTTGGTTTGCTCGGCAGATATACAGCAAGTCAATCAAGCTATTTGGTGGTCAACCACGTCCTACCATGGTTACCATACAAGTCAGGTTCGTATTTAGGTAGTGCACGTATATGTTCTTCATGTATAAGTTGTGTACATGTGTTGATTAAGGCATACACATGTAACTATGGCAATTATCATCAGTTCATACGAATTCAACAGTAGCATCACGTAAACAATCAAAGCCCAACAGTGCGGCCCAATTACTTAAGCCCGTAACAGTGTGCAAGTCCAACAGTGTGCACGTGTATATGGTCTCGAGTCGAGACTAGAGATCTCGAGTCGAGACTATGTGGTCTCGAGTTGAAGTCTTGGTGTTCTCGAGTCGCAACCAAGAAGGTCTCGAATCATGCATGTACTAGTCGAGACTACACGGTCTCGAGTCGCAACCGGACCCGCAACCATGGTCTCGAGTTATGCTGTTTTGCTGATGATGTGTGGTCTCGAGTCGAGACTATGAGTTCTCGACTCGCAACCCGTGTCGAGACTAGGCATGTGTAACAAATTTCCTTATTTGCCGATCATTAATTCCGTAATGTTTGCTAACAATTTTGGCAATTTCAAATCAGATCAATCAACAGTTTCTATCATGTTTTCAAACGAATCAAAACTGAAATCATAAATATTTAGCAACCCTAATCATGATCTAAGCAAGAACAATCAACCAAGTCATCATACGAAACATACAATCGGATCATTAAGCTAGTAGATTCTGGACTAATCATGCATCCTAAATCATGTGCATAGCAATTCACTTATCCGAAACATCATCATTAATCTGTTAACAGGTCTTCAATTCATTAGATTTATACGGACACCATCCAATATATATATGAGCCGATTACAACATCAACATTAACAGTTTATACATCATTAATAATCATATTTACCACGTAGAGCATACATATCACAACATCATTAAACATGAAATCGGTAAACATACACTAAGCGGTTAGGGAAAGGAATGATCCGAATCAAAGCTTTCGGGAGGGGTGGGGTGTTCGCCGTCGCACAAGGGAGAGTAGGGGAGAGCTTTAGGGTTGATGTGTGTGTTAGTGTTTTGTAAATTATGAGGAATTAAACCCCAATGTTACTAAGTATAGGTGAACAAGAGAAGTGGGCCGAACCCAGCATCGAGTCCAATAGAGTGAGCCGAGAGAGAGAAGTGCACGACCCAAAAGGCTTGTGCGACCGAGCAAGTGTTGTGCAACCGAGCTTATAATATTCACACGCAATTACGTAACATAAAGCATAACAAAACATAGTATTCCATACCATCAAACACGTCAACTAGTCACGTATAGTCCAAACAAGTTACATCGAAGCACACAAATAGAGGTTTGAAATACGAGTTGTCACATAAATCGTCAAAACCGGCAATGATTACTGAAGCTATAGACCTGAGCGTGTCTCTGACTGAAGAAACCATCAGGCTAAACAAGTTTTCAATTTCTGATCCAAAGAAGAAAGAGACACACGTGGAGTCCTCGGGAGAGAACAAACGGAAGTTCTCCAACTTTAAGCAAGGTACCAGCAGTTCGAACAAGAAGGGTGAGACAAGTGCGCCGGCCAAGGCCAAAGGAAAGGGGTATATGGGCACCTTGCCCAAGTGTAACGCTTGTCAGTTACATCATGAGGGACGATGCAGATCTGGGAAATGTGAATCTTGTGGAAGAGGGGGGCACTCAAAAGAAACATGCTGGGCTGGTACTGGCCGTGGCGGCCAAAGGGGTTTTGGTAACAACAACCGTGGAGGTAATGGGAATGGAAACCGCCCGCAAGGAAATAATGGAGGTAATGGAAACCGTGGTTATCAAGCTGGTAACCGGGGAACAAACAACGCACAAGGCGGTACTGGAAATGGTAATGGTCGAAGACCAGGATGTTTTAACTGCGGAGACGTCGGGCACTTCAAGCGTGAATGCCCAAAACTCAATCAAGCACAAGGAAGAGTTTTTAATATCAGTGCGAGGGAAGCACGCCAGGATCCAAATGTCGTTACTGGTACGTTCCCTATTAATTAACGCTTTGCATCTGTGCTATTTGATACTGGTCCCGACTATAGTTTTGTATCGCTAGAATTTAAAAAATACTTGGGTTAACTGCTAGTAAGTTAGACTTCCGTACTCAATTGAACTGGCTAATGGAAAGCTAGTTGAAACGAACGAAGTCATCAGAGTTTACACTGGATCTACTTCCAGTCGAGTTGGGAAGTTTCGACGTGGTAGTAGGGATGAATTGGTTGTCCAGCAACCGGGCCGAAATTGTATGTCATGAGAAGACCATTCGCATCCAAATGGCGGATGGAGAAACGATTGTGGTTAATGGGGAGAAGCGCGATACGCCCCTGAGGATCATCAGCTGCTTGAAAGCTCGAAAGTGTTTACAGAAAGGATGTGTTGCCTTCTTGGCACACATCGTGGATAAAGAAGCCGCTGAGCCGAAACTAGAAGACATTCCAGTCGTGAAGGAGTGTCCTGAAGTCTTTCTAGAAGTCTTTCTAGAAGACTTTCCAGGATTGCCGCCGCAAAGGCAAGTCGAGTTTCATATTGACTTAGTTCCAGGCGTCGCGCCTGTAGCTAAGGCACCTTATCGACTTGCACCATCAGAAATGCAAGAGCTGTCGACACAGCTTCAGGAGCTGTTAGACAAAGGATTTATCAGACCAAGCATCTCACCTTAGGGAGCCCCAGTTTTGTTTGTTAAAAAGAAGGACGATAGTTTTCATATGTGCATTGACTACCGGGAGCTGAATAAGTTGACGATCAAGAATAGATATCCTTTGCCAAGGATCGATGACCTGTTCGATCAATTACAAGGTTCAAGTTTTTACTCAAAGATCGACCTTCGATCAGGATATCATCAGTTAAGGATACAAGAGGAAAGTATTCCCAAGACTGCTTTTAGGACTCGCTATGGACATTACGAGTTCCTGGTTATGCCGTTTGGTTTGACAAACGCGCCAGCAGTATTCATGGATTTGATGAACAGAGTTTGTAAGCCGTACCTTGATAAGTTTGTGATTGTGTTCATTGATGACATTTTGATCTACTCAAAGTCGAAAGATGAACATGAGCAACATTTAAGAGCTATTTTAGAGATGCTTAAAAAGGAGAAGTTGTAACAGAAGTTCTTGAAGTGCGAATTCTGGTTACGGGAAGTCCAGTTTCTTGGTCACGTGGTTAACAGAAATGGAATTCATGTGGATCCAACAAAGATCGAAGCGATCAAGAACTGGGAGACTCCAAAGACGCCAACCGAGATTCGATAGTTTCTAGGTTTGGCTGGTTATTAACACAGGTTCATCGAGGATTTCTCGAAAATCGCTCAACCGTTGACCTCCCTTACGCAGAAAGACAAGAAGTTTGATTGGGGAGACAAACAAGAAGAAGCATTTCTGTTGTTGAACAACAAACTTTGCGACGCACCAATCTTATCTCTACCCGAAGGCACGGACGACTTCGTGGTATATTGCGACTGTTGGATCGTCGTGTGACCCTAACGAGTCAATCAACAAAGGCGGAATCAATGTAAATGATGTCAAACAGCTTGTTTTCCTTTAATTTTCTTCTTATATTGATTTCCCGAGCTTTTACAATTCAGATAACAATCCGGTAGCACCTCGGCTTTGCAACACTAATTCCTTATCAAATGAATCAGGAACACAGCTATTTATAGAGGACTAATTCCACACGAAACTAACTTATGCGAAATTACATGTTCATACGGAATTAGTTAATTCCGTGCAGAATTACCTAATCTCGCATGAAACATTAATTTCGTATGAAATGGTATATGATCATTTCATGCGGAATTACCCATAAACATTGTTTTCTCAATTTCCGTGCCCTGATCTAATACATACAATACAAGACTCTATAAAGACGAAGTTAACAGACATCAGTGCACCAACAAACTCCCCCTTGAATGTTGACGAAGTCTTTAACATCATGTCTTCAGTCTTTAGCCTAAATTATCTTGAACTTGTAAAGCTTCCTTCAATCTTCTATCTTCAAACTTTAACCTTCATTCTCCCCTTTGAATGTTGATCCAGAATCTAGACTCCCCCTATCGAATACACCCCCTCTCGATAAACTGGGATCTAGAATCGTAATCTGGCTCAAACTTTGACATTTAGATGTCGTGGGGATTTTGATTCCTGTTACTCAAGCATATAACATTACAATCTATTCACATTTAAACTTCTATAAACTATACATCAGTTTTTGAAATCCACGTAAGTACTCAGGTCCAAGTTAATGACCCTGATTACTCAATTAATCTACCAAGTCCAACTTAATGACCTTGGTTGATCTCAGACAAAATAAAAACTGATTTAGTACATCAATTTTCAAACATTTTCTGAAAATAACAAGTTTCAAATTAATGAACTTGTTTTAACTTTGCATTTTCACAATATTATCAATTTAAGCTCTCCTCATCCTCCAGTCCAGAAACTTCCTGCATCTGCTTCAAATTTGAGATTCAGACAATCAACTTTCTACTCTGGTTTGTCGGAAAATAAAGCAGAAATAAAATCTTTTTGGATTTACAATAAAGTTTCTAAACTAGAAATGAAATACAGAAATAAACTGCAATGAAAGTAAACTATTTACAAACGTATTTTTGGTGAGCGTGTTAGGGAATCATATCAGCTATTTGACAAGTCACGAGTACCGTTAAGCTTTAATTACATACTCAGAATTAAAAAATTCGCTTAGATTGTCGATATGCTTATCCACTTAAATTCTCACACAATTTTCAATCTGTCCAGGATACGAATTAGGTGTATTAAGAACTTAAACTCATTCATGTGTCCCACTTCTTGAATATACTCCCGTATCCAGATCCCAATATTCAATCTTACAGGTGAGTATACCACAGATGATATCTGTAAAGGGTTAAATGCAAAACCGTGAGAGCTCAGGTCAGATCTTCCGTTCAGCAGAGAGATGACGGTTCGACTTTCGGTGTGTCCGCTTTAGAGGATCTTTTTTACAACAGCACATGATTATCATTTTGCAATGTTTCATCATTTTTTATGCTGAGGGCGGTGTTATATTTCAAGCAATGCGGAAAGTATTATTCGGAGACTAGGCCATTGCTTCCGCAAAATCAGGAGTCCCGGAATAATACCCCAGATATCACTGAGTATAAAGACCTAGTATTTCAGAAAGAGGGACCTTTCAAACGAGATTTCAGGGGTTACCTATATATCCAAGTAGTGTTCCCCATGAAATAAGCATGTTTAATTTTTATGTTTATATCCCGAACAAACCTACTAACTGTGTAAAAACCTCTCGGCACATCATCAGCGAGACTGTTTAACATCTTTTAAACTTTACAAATCTTTAGCGTACCGAAACTGTCAAGTCGATGTAATATCATTTTCCCTTTTTACACAAGCTCTTTTTCAGTTTTCTAATGTTTTTGGAGTTTTTAATTTTTTAATGTTTTTGTATTTTCTGAAAAAAATATTTACTCCCCCTAAATACCAAAACAAGTAAAAAATCAACAAACCATTGCAGATTGCTTCTCATCGTCATCTACAACAGTACCTTCACCAACGCCAATGATTCCATCCGACACCGAGAAAAGCATCATACCATTCAGTCTTAAAAGATATTTAAAACGTGTTTTATCAAAAGCTTTGGTATGTAAATCAGCTTTCTGATTGTCAGTGTGGATTTTCTCAATTCGTACTAACTTCTTCTCGAAGCAATCTCGGATGAAGTGATGACGAATTTCTAAGTGTTTCGTTTTAGCGTGATGTACTGGATTTTTTGTAATATTAATCGCTGCCTCATTATCAACAAAGATAGGGGTGTTAAGAAATTGCAAACTGTAGTTACGCATCTGTTGTTGGATCCACAAGATCTGAGAGCAGCAACTGCTAGCAGATACATACTCCGCTTCATATGTGGATAGAGCCACAGAGGTCTGCTTCTTACATTGCCAGGTGACCAAACGAAGTCCGAAAAACTGACAACCCGCTGTTGTTGATTTTGCGTTAACTTTGCAGCATCCGAAATCGGAATCGGAATACCCTTCGAGCGTGAAATCGCCTTTTCTTGGATACCACAACCCCAATGATGGAGTTCCTTTCAGGTAGCGAAATATCCATTTCACAATCACCATGTGCGAAGCTCTCGGGTTAGATTGAAATCTTGCTGCGAGGCAGGTCGGATACATGATATCGGGTCTTGAAGCAGTCAAGTACATTAACAAACCGATCATGGAACGATACATCGTCTCATCTACCTTCTCTCCGGTGAGATCAGGGTTTATCCCATGATTCGTTGCTAATGGGGTGGAAGCTGGAGTAGAACCTGACATCCCAAATTTCTCTAGAATATCATGAACATACTTCGTCTGATGTATGAAAATTCCCTCAGGTAGTTGATCAACTTGGAGTCCCAAAAAGAATTTCATCTCACCCATCGATGACATTTCGAATTTCTGCTTCATCACTGATTCAAAATCTTTGCACAAATTCTCATTTGTAGACCCAAATATGATGTCGTCCACGTATATCTGAACTATCAGAAGATGTCCATCGACTTCTTTGGTGAAGAGAGTGGCATCCACTTTTCCACGAATGAAGTTGTTGGCTAGCAAGTGTTGAGACAATGTCTCGTACCATGCTCTCGGGGTCTGGTGTAAACCATACAGCGCTTTGTCTAGCAAATAGACCTTGTCTTTGTGGATTGGATCGGAAAAGCCCGGTGGCTGTCCGACATATACCTCCTCTTTTACCTTCCCATAGAGAAACGCCGATTTCACATCTAGCTGATATACTTTGAAATTTTTCCACGATGCAAATGCCAGGAAGATTCTGATTGCTTCTAGTCGAGCCACAGGAGCATACATTTCAGTGAAATCTATACCCTGCTGTTGACTGAAACCCTGGACTACGAGTCGAGCTTTGTTTCTAATAATAACCCCTCGATCATCCCTCTTGCACTTAAACACCCACTTGGTGTTGATCTTCCTGTGACCATCAGGCAAGTCTACTAACTTCCACACTCCTAATTTCTCAAACTGACTCAATTCTTCTTGCATAGCATTGACTCAAGAATCTTCAGTTACCGCCTCTTTGTATGTTCGCGGTTCGATCTGCGAAATAAAACAACTTAGTGAAAACTCAGTTTGTAAAGGTGCTACTGTAGAATAAAAACAAGTAAGGCCTTGGTCAATTTAACATCTTGTGCTGAAGCCTGACTGTAATTCTCCAATAATCAACTCTTCTGGATGGTATGAAAGAGTTCTTGGCATCACCTCGCCTGGAACATCTACCTCGCCTTCCAGATTCGTAATATTCTGATTTGCATCTTGTCCACCAACTGGAATTGTTTGACTTGAAATCTGGATTTGCTCCCCCTCAGAATCTGAATCACCATGATCGAATACTGGCATGTTATCAGATTCTTGATTATCATTCTCTACCGTCTGATTATCAGGAGCAACTTCATTTTGTTGGATATCATCATGTTCTCCAGCGTTGCTTGGACCTGCTTCATTGTTATTTGAAGTTTGTCGGGGTCTGCTAGAATACTTAGCTAGAAATCTTCCCTGTGATGATTCATACTCCCTCAGAATATCCAACTCATCAAAGAAATCATCTTCTTCTGGTTCTTCCCTCATGTCAAACGAATCCCACAAAGTGTCGTAGTTAAAACGCCATAAATCTCCAGGATTCTGCGGTGGCATTGTATGACTTTGACATTCAACATTGTGAGCTTCAATAATCCGCTTCAGACTTGGAACGAAGACTCGGCGTAATGGACTTGCATAACTGATGAATATTCCCTCAATACTCTTCGGACCAAACTTCCCAAAAGGCTCTAGAAAGTACAGGGTGACCCAAACGGTTCAAGATACTTCAGATTTGGTTTGCGGTTATTGATCAACTCAAAGCATGTTTTGTTGAGTTTCTTGACAGTGAGAACTCTGTTGAGCGTATAGCATGCGGCTGCAACTGCTTCTGCCAAAAAATTTATCGGTAACTTTGAATCAGCAAGCATTGTTCTAGCCGTTTCGATTAGAGTCCTGTTTTTACGTTCTGCTACTCCATTATGTTGTGGAGTATACGGAGCACTAAACTCTTGCAATATACCTCTTTCTTCACAAAATTCTTCCATCTTGTTATTCTTGAATTCAGTACCATTATCACTTTTGATTCTTTTGATACGCCTTTGATACAAGTTTTCAATTTTTCTTAACACCGCCATCAAACTATCAAACGTTTCATCTTTCAACTTCAAGAATGATACCCACGAAAATCTGGAATAATCGTCAGTAGCCACAAGACAGTAAAAATCTCCTGTAATAATTTTGACATTCACATGACCAAAAAGATCCATCTGAAGTCTCTCAAGAGGTCTTGAAACTGAATTGACTTGCTTTTTAGGGTGTGACTTTTTCTTCTGCTTGCTGACACAGCTAATGCACTCCCCTTCCAGATGAAAACCTTTCACATGAACACCAGTGACTAAGTCATTATGCACCAGGTGATTCATTTTTCGTAGGTGAATGTGTCCCATCTTTCGATGCCACAATTTTGATTCTTTCTCAGTTGCTCTAGACACAAAACAACGAGCCTGACCCGTGGTTGTAGTTGCTACGCTCATATCCAACACGTACAGATCATTGACTCTTGGTGCTCTCATGATAATCCATTCTTCAGGGATAACAAAACCTGGTTTCAAGATCAAACATTCTTTGTCTGTGAAGTGAGTTGTATACATCCTATCACAAATCTAAGAGATACTCAGAAGATTATTCTCAAGCTCGGCGATGTAATTCACTCTTTCAAACGTAACAATCCCATTGGATAATGTTCCTTCACCAACTATTCTACCACCTTGATTGCCTGCGAACCCTACATAACCTCCATTGAAATTTCTAACATCGTACATCAGTGTTGTCTTCCCTGTCATGTGCCGAGAAGCTCCACTATCCATAATCCATCGCAAAACAGATCTCGGCAGCTCCTGCACATATCACAAACACTTTAGTTAAATTTGGATGCTACCCAAGCCTCTTTTGACTCAGGTAACTCAATTTTGATGTGAGATTTTGTAGTGTAAAGTGGTGAAAAATTTTTATCATTCATTTTCAAGCTTTCTTCAGACCCAACCTCAACCATTTTGTATAAGAAAAACTCATTTTTCTGAAGGTGACCAGATGGTTGATCTTTCTTTTGAACGTCTTTCTTTTCAGAAGCCATGGATTTTGATTTTTCAAGTTTCTCATAGTAATCCAAAGGTACATCCATCTTTACCAGTGTGGTAGAAGATGATTGTTTTTCAATCTCAGAAACCTTTGGTTTTGAAGAACTTGTCTTCTTTTCAACAACTTTTGGCTTCCATGTTTGTTGAGATGATGCGACCCGTGTATAAAACTTGTCATTTTTAGTTACCACATTCTTCACAGGTTCAGTTGTGATTTTTGTGTTATCATTTTTCAAAATCTTTTTCTCAACAACCAATGGAGCTTTTCCCTTCACATCATCTTTCTTTCTTGAATTCATCGCAACTTCAATCTTAGGCTTCATGTTGGTACACTTTCGTGCAATATGCCCAACTTGATTGCATTTGAAGCATGTACGGGTGTCAACTACCCGACTTGTTCCTTCAGACTGATGCTGTGAAGCCTTCTTCTCAAAAAACTCTTTGTTTGATTTCGAAAAAATTTTAGATTCCTCATCAGAAAGTGAACTTGAACTTGTCACGAACACCTTTTTCTTGACAAACTTCTTGTTTTGAACATTCTTTTTCTGATAATTCTTACCACCCTGATAACCACCCGACCATCTGTTTCGATTGTTGTTATAAAAACATGATGGAACAACAGGTTTCTTGTAGTAAGCCTTATCTTTTTTCAAAATTCATTTGCCTCTTTGTCTGTTTCACACCTTCAATCTCAGACATATCAATTTCAACCAATTTAAATACATTTTTCAATTTGTTCGCATTAACATTCTCCAGAGGAAACTCAGAATCTGAATACAACTTATCCGATCCTGACATCTTGTACATGACAAGAGTAGGTTCTTCATTTAAGTTGTTTTTGGATTTTGATTTTGGAATGTATTTGTCCAAGAAACATTCATCTTCCTCAGTAGTGTCACTTTCAGATTTTAAAACATTCTCAATCACACTTTTGACAACTTTAGTTTGGACACTATGCTCATCGGAAGATGAAGTGAATGTGACATCAATCGTGTCTGGAAGTTTCACTTCATGATCATCTTCATCATTAACCAACCCTGGTTGCTTCTTTGAATAGTTGTTTAAAACTGGTGGTGGAACTTGATGATAACCCACCCCGGTTCCATTTGAAAAGACATCTTCGCCTGCTTTGTTTTTCCCGATGGGTTTGGGAACAATGTGTTGCAAAACAAAGCTTGCGGAGTTGTAACTTCTTAGTTTCAACTGAATGCGTTCATTTTCAATTTTAGCTTCTTGAAACTGAAGCTTCAACTTAGCAATTTCATCTAGTTGCTGGTTGATTAACTCTTCTTTCACCCTAAGAACTCCCGACAGTTGAAGATTTTCTTTTGTTGTTTTACCATTTCTTTCATCAGAATCTTTAACAGTTCATTTTAGCTTCTCAAATTTTTCTGAAATCTGAGGATTTTCAAGAACTAACTTTTCATTTTCTTTTCTAACTCTTTCTATGTCATTTTTATCATTTTCAATTTTGTCAGTTAATTTTTTTAATCTGTCATTCGAAGCTTTCAACAATTTGTCACGGTTTAAGATCTGATCTTCAAGACTTCTTACTCTACCAGTCAGATCTTCAACTTTCTTACCACTAAGGTAAGTGATTGTACTACAAACTTTGCACTCTTTCATACAATTTTTGCAGTTGTTCTCAGATTTGATTTTCTTACCTGACTCGTGTGTATCATTTGAACTGACCTTATCTTTGGACTCAGTTCCAGAATCAGAATCTACCTCAAGTTCTTTTGCAACAAGAACTTTATCCGCCATTTTCTTCAAGTTTTAGAAGTAAATTCTTGTGAAGTATCAATGATCCCATCATCAATCTTCTTTGGCTGCTGCTCTTTTCTATCTCTTTTTCTTTGACTTTCTCTTCTCCACCTCCCCACCATAATCTTTGCCAACCCTCTTCTTCTTTAGCAATTTGTTGAATCATGGTATCAAGACTGATGGTCTTTGGATCAACAGCAATGTTTCCCATGGAGTCAAGATAACATTCTCTGTCTGCATCCCATCTCTTTGCCCTTTTAGCTTCAGTGAATATTGAAGATATTCTGATCATCCTGGTTTGAGCTTTCATCTTTCTGTTGACATACTTCTCTTTTTCATTTCTGCTATCTTTAAAAGGAACAGGCTGAATAGATTTTGCCACAAAAGCATATCCTACCGCATCCTCTTCAGGTAGTAATTCGCTCCAGTCAAAACCTTCGTCATCATTAATCACAGCAAGAGCTCTTGATTTCTCTTTGGAAGTATCCTCAAGCTGCTTCATTCTTGGCGGTTCTGATTTGTTCTGATGATAGATAGCTCTTTTGTAGTAATCTTCTCGAAACGGGTTTGCAGTATCATCAGTATTAGCATTTCGACACTCGCGCTTAAAGTGACCTTTCTGCTTACATTTAAAGCATGTCACTTTTGACTTGTCAAAGCCAAACTTGGTATAAGGTCCACCAATTGACTGTCTTCCAGTAATCTCCATGAATCGTTGCGCCCTTCTCACTGCACTGGCCATACACCACCTTATATCGATCAACTCCATCTCTTCCGGATCGATCTGGTCGTAATCCTCCTTGGTGAGATTAGTGTTTCCAATCTTGCCTGCCACAAGACTCTCATATGACTCTAGCACAGAAGCTAAGAACACCATCTGCTGCTTTGCAGATTCCTCGCTGAAGTTTTGAGCGTTCTTTAAATCCATAGCGATATTGCATTGAAATAAGTTCTTTGAAGCTGATTGGCTTGAAGTTGACGAAGAACCACTGTGAAAACCACTGCTTGAACTCTCTTTACTTGGTGTGTTAGAATTTTCAGCAGAGAAAGCTGTCTTGGGAGACACATACTTGGGAATCATACTTTTTGGATAGTACAGCTCCAAGTTCTGCTGATATGAAGAATGATTTACTTTGTTTGATTTCTTTATCTCCAGCTCGTGACTCTCCAGACTTTCAATCAACAAATCAACCGTAAGCTTCTCTGACTCGATTGTATTCTTCAACATCAATGCAAAGTATTGCCAATCCATCTCATCTGGCAATGAGTCAAACAATTTGTCGACTAATTCTTCTCTAGAATATATAATTCCATGTCTCGTCAGCTCCAACTTCAAGTGCCCGAACCTCTCAATCATCTTAGAAACAGATTCATTTTTTAAACAACCAAATAAATCAAACTCTTTTCTTAACAATTTCTTTTTGTTTTTTTTACTATTTCAGCACTTCCCACGCATTTTACTATTAACTTTTCCCATAGATCTGCAGCATTTGTGTATTCAATCAAAGAAATTATGTCGTCTCTGACAGACCTATGCAGCAATGCGATGCACTTTTGCTCAGCAACAAAATTCTCTATATCTTCAGTTTGTGTCAGATTTTCACCACGTTGTCCTCCATCATGGTATCCGTTCTTTAGACTTTTCTAGCTTGGATACGCAAATACCTTTAACCACTCTTCAAATTTCTTGGCCCACCGACTGTACTCTTCAATCGCCATCAACTTTGGAGGTTTGTTATAAGTGCCGTATGCACTCTCCACACTTAAAGCGTCGGACAAAGTTTTCTTTGCATTCGGAGTGTTCTCATTGGTGTTGCTTGAAGTATCATCTCCGGTGTTTCCCGCAAAAGTAAACATATCACTAAAAGGATTCATAAACTCGTCCATCTTTCAAGTACCTGAAACAGTCTACAAACACTTAGAAAAATTTTTGAATTTTTTTTGAAAAATGAATTTCAAATGGAATTAGTTCACACGAAATTGTGAACTTCAAACGAGATTACCCTTCAAACGGAAATACTGTCGAACGAAATTAACTTGTTCACTTTTCAAACGAAATTACCACACTTCAAACGAAATTACCAAGTAATGTTTAATTCCGTGCGGAATTAGATCAACTTCAAACGGAATTAGACACTTTGAAACGAAATTAGTCTCCTGAAGCGGAATCAGTAATTCCGTTTGTACTTTCAAGCGAAATTAAGTGTTTTCAAACGAAATTAGTTTATATCGTGCGGAATTACTATCTGATTCAAATGAGATTATGATGACGTCAACATTTTCGATTCTGATTTCAAGCGGAATTAAGATTTTTATCAGTTTTAAGTCGAATTTAAGTCCAATACTTTCAAGGATTAGTTAAAAGTATGTTTCGCTTGATATATGTGAAAATCAGACCATTTCAACCGTTAGAACTAGTTCAAATCAGAAAAGAATGAGTAGAAGTGAGAGAATCCGGTGAAATCAAGCTGAATTGGTTTGAACTCCTCGTCCTGAGCTCTTATACCACTTGTTGGATCGTCGTGTGACCCTAACGAGTCAATCTGAGTAGTTCATCTTCAAAAACAAAGGCGGAATCAATGTAAATTGTATGTCCCGAAAATCCGGATCAAACAACGATATCAAACGATCAACAAGGATGGGCGGAATCCAAACTTGATGATCTTCAAGAAATCAAGAACAATAAAGATGAAGATTTGAAGAATTGATTCAAAAGCTTAAACTTGCATACAATATGGAATTGTCTAATACAAGTTTCTAAAACCAAGGAGCCAACCCATGCTCCTCATTTCTTACTACTATTTATAGTAAGGGGTTTCCCCCAAAACCCTAGACCCATTTCCCTAAAGCCCACTCTAATACCCCCACTTTCTAGAAGCCTTATCCACAATTACTAATCCATAAACCTATTGGGCCTAACAATCTCCCCCTAGGTTTACTGGATTAGTTGCTGAATCCATGAGGACCACCAGGCAACGGAGCCGGATCCGCATACACACGATTCTTGATTACATCTTGAACTTCCTTTTCAGCTTAACTTTCAATAGACATCAGCATACCCGCATCGCTTTGTAGTTGCTCGATCATCTAATCTTTGCTTGATTTTTGAGCTTGCAAAGATGAGATCTGAGCTTCTTTCAGGGCAGCATCTTGTTCTAACACAATCATTCTTCGCTGCAACTTTGCTACATCAACAGCCGTATCATTATTACTATCTCTCTCGTCAATAAATTTCATTTTGTTGGCTGCAAAGCGCATGGCTGCTTCATCATGCTCAGAGAAATCAGCACCACTGGAACTTCCTACATTGAACCTGATGCCGCTTGAGCTTTCTGATTGCAAATGAGTTGTTTTAGGCAGATCGAGATCGAAATCGAAATTTTAAATCAAAATCGAGATCTTGCGTGCTTGTTTCTTGAGTAGCAGCAGTGACTTGTGGATCGGTGGGCATAGTAGGCTATGATTCTGAGCTTGGGCCAGTAGAATGAAAATCAGGAGCTGTTTCGGTTCTTCGTTTCTTGTTGGATGCTTCTTCAGCATCATCTGTCGTATCTTCAATCTTGAGCATGAGTTTCAGGAATAGGTACAGAAGGAGGGTTCCGACACTATTCTTCAATGATTCAATCAGGGCTTGAAGGTCTTCAGTCTTCATATACGTTGATTCTTGTACGGGTTCCTCAAATTTTTCAGATGTAATCACTTCCACTTCACTGTCGGAATCGGGTTCTTCTTCACTAGATTCTGATTCTGAATCTGAATCAAGTGTCTCAGCTTTCTCATCAACACGTGTATGTTGCATGTCACGTTCTTTTGGCAGCTTTGGCATTCAGAGGGCTTTGGTTTGAAAAGTATAGAAACCTGCAAACTTTGAAGTTCGAACAAGTGGTCCAAAGATAATGAGAGAATCCGTGATGATCAGGAGATGAGATTAGTACGAAACGTGACTCGAAGGAGAAATTGATTGCCAGTTAATAGTGTTTCGGGTTGGGCCTGAGATCAAACGGCCATGCCCCAACTCGGAACAATGGTCCGAATTATATTTGAGAGCAAGAGCCGGATCTGATTCGTGTTTTCACGACAGTGGTCCCCAATCCGAAACAGTGGGCCAGACTATTACTTTAGTGATGTGCTTTTTCATGACAGAAAACTTCTTTCTCAAAATCAACGATCCAACCACCCGAGCAACCCTTTTTTTTAGCAAAGAGATAATCAAAACAAAACAAATTAATAATAGAAAACTAATGGAGGAGTAATATAGGGAGAACCTGCCATGGGATCAAAATCGTTCTCGAACTGATTAAGGGACACTTTTCAGCCCTTCGTTTACTTAGGCTGGTCCACGCAATTGTTGATATGTTTGTCCTCTTAAATCCACCGCTCAAACTTCAACTTTTTGCTTCGCTTTTAGGTAGTTTTATACTATGACATCTGTGTGTCCCATTCCAAGGCATACCCCCGCGATCAAGGTAAGCACAACGGTTCATCGTAGCAGGTGAGTATACTGAGATCATCCTTTTATTTTAACTTATTATTCAACTCCAGACTTCCTGGTGAATAGGTCAGTACTTCCGTACAGCAGAGAGACCAAGGAAGATCTGACGATGCCCCCCCCCCTTTTTTTTAATGCCAGACTTCCTGGTGAACATGTCAGTACTTCCGTACAGCAGAGAGACCAAGGAAGATCTGATGAGGGCTCTTTTAGCAAGATATCCTGACTGTGTCCAGGTCAGTACTTTCGTACAGCAGAGGGACAGCCCTGATATCCTGGATGAATCATCACCATAAAGACCCGAAACTTCAGATGTTGGCTATCTATCAACGCATGATTTAAGACCATGAAATCATACACCGTTGGTCTGTTACCCACGAGATGTCCAGTCCATTATGTTTGTATCACGTTTGCTTCTTTTGCTTTTCGAGCGGCAGACCTATCAACACATCGCATTGGAGCCTAACCTGGGTAACATTGAAACCTTACGTGTGTTAATCAAATTCTTTAACACGAAAGCTCATTTCATTTCCCTAGCAACAATTTCTCCCCCTCAAACAATGCGTATGTACATATATGTGTTTTTTTTTTTTTTTTGCTTTTCTCCCCCTCAAACTATGCATATGTACGTATATGTCCCTCTCCCCCCCTAAATTTGTGCATCACACTTTATGCACAAATTTACTTATTCATTTACATTAGTATAGAAAGTTTTTTTTTTATCACTCAGTCGGTGATACGTGTCATTTTCAAAAGATCTACAAGCACATTGAATCTCGAGATGCTGACAGGTTTTGTAAAAAGATCTACTGAATTAGTATCAGTGTGGATCTGTTTAAGTTTAAACAATCCTCTGTCATAGCAATCTCAAATAGAGTGCACCTTGATGTCAATGAGATTGGTTTTACACTGAAAGACAGGGTTTTTGATAATCTGGATAACGGCATCATTATCAAAACAAGTAGTGGAGTTTAGATAAGTCAAACCGTAATCCTTGAGCTGGTGTTGTATTCAAAGAACCAAGAACCTGAGAGCAGCAGGCAGCAGATGCTGCAACGCACTTTGCTTCCGCTGCAAAAGTGAGTTGTTGCTTCTTGAACTGCCATGAGATGAGACTGTCCCCCAAGAATTGGCATCCAGCTGATGTACACTTCATATCCCTGTTTTGACGAACTTGTGTGCCCAGAAACATTTTCACTTCTCCCAACGAGCTCATTTCGAACTTCTTTCTCATCACCAATGCATGTTCCTCATCATGATCCGGACCTTTAACTTGCTCGAAGCAACTTTTTCATACCCGATTCGCTGTGGGATTGTGCACCAGCAACTTCCTTATGCTATACCAGATTGCTCCCCCTTATTTGATGCAGTAGAGTTGTTGATCACCGGTGGATCTACAGTGCAGTCTGAAAGAATTGCTCCCAGAAACAGAGAAGTTCCTTAAATGTTTGAGAGTCCTGAGGAGACTTCAGTGTTACGTACTGCACCATCACGGATAGCTATAGCAGGTTCAGAAATCGGCTTCTGAATAGTCGAAGAATGAAGTTGCGAGCCACTCTTGGTGAAGAGAACCTCCATTCTTTTGTCGCACATCAGAGATACGCTTAAAAGGTTGTGCTACAGATCAGGGACATAATTGACGTCTTGAGAAGGTGAGAACCCCGTTTCTGATAGTGCCCTTCATGGTAATTCTTCCAGTTTCCTCTCCCGCGAAGTTGACAAATCCACCATCAAATACCCTTTTTGTTATTCAACTGGGATAAGTCTTCTATCACGTGTCTGGAACAACTACTATCGATAAACCAAGGTCTAACGATTGCCCTCCATAGCCGTTCCTGCACACTTAGCGAGATTAATTAGAAACTGGAACCCAGGCCATTGTTGACCTGAGTTGACCATCGTTATCTGTGTATGAAACCAAACGAAAAATCATATAACTCTTAACATCGCCGGTGGTTTTTGGCGATGGAGTGGATGTTGATGGTTGCGAACAAGGAGACTGGGATCCAACAGAAGTTTTAGGTTTCCAATTCCTAGTGTCTGAAACACTTTCATTTGATGGAAAAACTTTTGTTTTTCTTTGAAACCTGTTTATGTTTGAAAATTTTAGATTCTCCTGTTTCGCAAGATTCCAGTCTTTGTCAGAAGGCCTTGCTTTGGGAGGACCGTTTTTGGTTAAGTGAGAGTGCATAGCCTTCTGATGATACATGTTCCCATGGTGGTAAGGACGATGAACACAATTTCTTGCAATGTGTCCCGGAACTCCACAATTAAAACACGTTTGCCTTTTTTAGAAAAAGACATTTAGTTCTCCTTGTGTTATTCTCAAGAACTGAGCAAGTCTCTTCTTTTCTTTTGGAGCTGATTGCTTTTGTTCATGTTGATCTTGGATGGACCCTGCTCACGGTTGTCAGCAAGAGAGTAAGCATCCGCAACTTTACCCTTCAGTTTTGACTTAGTTTGCCTGAGACTTGGGTTTTCCTTTTGAACTTTCTTTTTCTGTTGCTTTCTGTTTTTACGTGAGCGTTTCTTCTTTGGAGGAACAGGTTCAGAAGATTTTGCTTCATTTGAAACAGTTTCTTCAGATTTTGATTCCTTTGGATCACAAGTTGAATTTTCTGTTGAATTTCCTTCCACAGGTTCCTTTTCCTTAGAAACTATGTTCTCAGGAGTTTTGATAGAAAAGGTTTCCACAAATATCTCTTCTTCAGTTTCATCATGTGACTCAACTGACGAATTAATTTCCATGGATCCCTTTTCCTCAATCTTCGAGCTCCCATGAGTTTCTTTAGAAATGCATTCTGTGAAAGTCTTTTCTTCAGCTTCATCAACCTCTGAGTCCTTGACATTAGCTGATTCTGGTTTCTTATGCGAAGAGCAGTCTATGTTTGAAACAGTTTGGTTCTCTTCGGGCGTTGCACTGCTTGAAACTGAGTGTTTGACGCATTCAGAATTCTCAGAAGTACTATGCTCTTTCTGATGTACCAAAATCTGCAACTTGACTGTCAGATTCGTCAGATGATCCCTCTTCACGAGGTTCTGATGTATCATCTGATGTTTCAGGCATACTAGGATAGTTGTCTGAACCATTAGAATGGCTTTCTAAGTCACTTGAGACAGAGGTATCAAGTTTATCAGTCGATACATCAGGTTTCCTTGTGAAAACATTTTCATCACGAACTAAAATCACAGCACCAGATTCATCAGTTCTAGTCGGAACACCATAAGCCTCAGCAACATAAGACATAACATAATTCCAAACATCAAGATCATGATTGACAGCATCTGAATTATCAGCAACGTCATAATGTGGTTCATTATTCACTATGGACTGTTCTTCAACTTTTTCTGATTCTGCACATGAGTTAGAACAATTAGTGTTATCAACAGAATCAGAATCTAACAAATTTTCTTCAATCTCCTCTGCGGATCTTTCAACTGGTTCTGCTTCTTTTCTCATTTCGGTTTCAGTTTCTTTTACTTGCTTGGATTTGCCAGCTGATTCATTTGAAAAATTTTCATTTTCATTTTTAACAAAATTCAATGGCTTCTTGAAATCAGCAGTTTGGCTAATTTTAAATTTTGATGGTTCGTGTGGGACATAATCACTAGATTTGCCATACATCATAGTGTCCTAATTTTCCATTTCCTGCTCAGTGATTGGCAATCTGGAATTATTATGATTGTATGGTGGCGGAACCTGTTTATATCCCAATCCCTTTCCCTTGTTTTCTTGATAAGCAAGTTGTACATTACACAGATTTTGAACTGTGGCACTGGAAGTGTCAAACTTTTTGATGTTTAACTCGTTCTGTTTGTATTTTCCAGTGAGGAGCTCCAGCTCACCCTTCACAGAGTCACATTCAAGAGTTTTGACTGTGAGTCTATGTTTATAGTCGTGAACCCAACATTGCTGTTGATTCACGTCTCTGTGAAGTTGAGCTATGTCCTTTTTAAGTGCTTCAATCTTTTCATAGAGAATTTTATTATTCTCTCAAAGACTGATGTACTTTCCCATCACAGTGTTGTAATCAGTGATCAATGCTGAGTTTTGTGATCTCAGAAATGCAACTTTCTTTCTACAGTGCTCGGAACATAAAAGAGAGTTTAGCGTTTCAGAAAGTGATTTCGGTTCTTCAGTTTGAGCCACTTCATCGGGATGAGATCCTGTCGATTGTGGGGCCTTCTTATAAGATGATGTAGCAGCTACGGGTGAAGATGAGGGAATCTGAGCAGCGTTGGGATTAGTAGCAAGTGGCGAAGTACCAACGGCCTTCTGACAGTTAGACATAGATGACGATGTGTTTGCGTGATTCTGACTCCTCTGTTTGTCTTCCTGGACATATTCATTGACTAAGGAGATCACATCTTTTGTTTCCGTTGTAGCATAATTGTATGTTCCCATGATAACTGCAACACGATAGTCCCATGTCTTGCTGCGTGGCAAACCGTACAGAAAAGCCATGTTAATCCTACCAAGTGTCACTTTCAATCCGCTTTTCTCGATTTCAGAAAGCAGCTGCGAAAACCTCCTGATCACGTCTTCTACGGTTTCACCCTTAGTATATCCGAAACTATCGAGTTGTTTCCAGACTAACTCACGTTGAGATACAGTGCTTGGAGAATTCATCGTTGAATCAAGTGATAACCCGTAAATTTGCTAACTCAAGCACTCCGCAAACGTATGAACCCGCTTCCTGTACTGCTCGTCAAAGGCCTTTCAAATTTTTTACCCCAAAACAAACAAAAACCCTTTTTTTATTTTATAAACCCCCTTTTAAAATTTAGAATTTTTTTTTAGAATTTTCTAAATAATTTTTTAATTAATTTATTTTAAAATATAATAATTAATAATCTAATATATTATATATAAAACTTTTTAATATA
Organism: Helianthus annuus; assembly: GCF_002127325.2. Classification (NCBI taxonomy): domain Eukaryota; kingdom Viridiplantae; phylum Streptophyta; class Magnoliopsida; order Asterales; family Asteraceae; genus Helianthus; species Helianthus annuus. Next base: position 116,543,512 of record NC_035436.2, read on the forward strand.
ATTTAAATTTAAAATAAACTAATATTATAAAATATATATATTTTAAAAAAAAAAACTTTTAATTAATATATATTAATGATTTTGTAATGATTATCTAATAATTATTATTAAATATTATTATTATTATAACATTAAAGAATCCTAAAACGACAAATTACGATGTCGTCTTCTTCGTAAGGTCCCGAAACCCAAAAAAATGTTCAGCCGCCGTCCCGACTTCTTCCTTCCCGATGAAATAATGTTTCCCGACAACAATCAGACGACGATACAGTAAGAACGATCAGACAATAGGAAGATGGAGGTGGTGGTCACCGGAGATGTTCGGAGGAGGCCGTCAAAGTAGATGATGGAATGGTGGTCGCCGGTGAAGGTGATGTCTAAGGTGACAGAGTAGATGTTCGGAGGTGGTGGTCCGATACAGTGACGGAAGAAGATAACCGGTGACGGATAGCCGGAGACAAACAACGACGGTGTTCAACGGTGAAGGTGGTTGAACAGTGACCAGCGGTATCTGCGGTTGATGCGGGCCCAAGTGTGGAAGAGCGGGCCATCTTGTATTTGGAGGCCCAAGATCGCGTAACAAAAGTGGCTTCACTAAAATGGCTCTAACTTGGGCTACGGGGATCCGTTTTGGGCGTGTGACCAGGCGAAACGAACGGGAGAACGAGCTCTATCTTGCTGCAAGCAGCCTATGGCGGTTTGGGTCATCATCCAGGCCGAAAAAATGCTTATTTCTATTAGTTTTTTTCCATTTTTATGTTTTTTCAAGTATTTTGGGCATTTTGTTTTTGGGCTTGTGTTTGGCCCGTTGTCTTTTTTAGGCCCATTTCGAATTTTTGTCTCTATTTATGTATTGCCCTAGTCATTTGAACAATCAGACTTGAATTTTGAGAAAACTGATTTTCACTTCAAATTATGTGCCCTTTGGGTTGAATTTTGGGGTTGGGGAAGAACTACACGGGTATTCGCAGAATCAACGTGTTTGATCTTCATGATCGTACCACGCACTACATCAGCGGTGGAGGTGGCAGGGTGGTTCGTCGGAGAAGATGAAGATGGCGGCGGAGGGTGTCGGAGGTTGGTGGTGCACGGGGTGGTGGTTCGACGGTGAAACCAAGCAGGTTCAAGACGATGACGATGAAGGATTGATGACCGGAGACGAAACGATCGCCTGAGACGAAATGATGGTGACCGGAGGAACGGCGGTGGTTGGCGATGAAGATCAACAGAGAATGAGGATGATGTAGTGAACAAAACGGAGATGCAGGTTGTACGATGAAAATGGTGATGAAGGAGTTCAACAGTTACTTGCAGGTGAACGATGACCGGAGATTAGTTGCAGGTTGTGACGGTGAACGATTATCGAAAGACGGTGATTATGAGGATGGATGGATGTTGATTACGGAATATGTTGATATGATTACAGATGAAGACGAATAATTACGGATGATGAACGATGAAGTATGATTCTGGATGAAAGTACGGATGTATCTCGGATGGAGTGTAGATCACGGAAAGAAGTAGTTTGATTACGGATGAAAACGATGTGTATTACGGATGAAAACGATGAATCTCGGATGTAGTGAGACAGTTCGAAATGATGATTTCGGATGAAAACTATATGATGAATACGGTCCGAGATGACGGTTTCGGATGAGATGATGTTGTTGCAGACGATTCCGGGTTGAGAAGGTGATTGATCACGAATGATATGATGTTGTTGTCTGCTTGTCGGCTGTTGATGATAATGTTTTGATAATGATGTACGATGATGATGAAATGATGATATTGATGATAAGGAATGATATTTTATGTCTGATGATGTCAGATGATGATGTCTACGAAGATATGAATATTTTTAACACCAAACACAAAGATCAAAAAGCAAAATATGACGATTTTTCAAAGAATGCGAAGAACACAATGAAGAATACGAAGAACACGATGAAGATCTTCAACCAAATTCAAATGCAGAATTTCTTGATGTTTGATATCAAATTGGCTCTGGTACCAATTGTAAGTCCCGAAAATCCGAATCAAACAACGATATCAAACGATCAACAACGATGGGCGGAATCCAAACTTGATGATCTTCAAGAAATCAAGAACAATAAAGATGAAGATTTGAAGAATTGATTCAAAAGCTTAAACTTGCATACAATATGGAATTGTCTAATACAAGTTTCTAAAACCAAGGAACCAACCCATGCTCCTCATTTCTTACTACTATTTATAGTAAGGGGTTTCCCCCAAAACCCTAGGCCCATTTCCCTAAAGCCCACTCTAATACCCCCACTTTCTAGAAGCCTTATCCACAATTACTAATCCATAAACCTATTGGGCCTAACATAAATGATGTCAAACAGCTTGTTTTCCTTTAATTTTCTTCTTATATTGATTTCCTGAGCTTTTACAATTCAGATAACAATCCGGCAGCACCTCGGCTCTCCAACACTAATTCCGTATCATATGAATCAGGAACACAGCTATTTATAGAGGACTAATTCTGCATGAAACTAACTTATGCGAAATTACATCTTCATACGGAATTAGTTAATTCCGTGAGGAATTACCTAATCTCGCATGAAACATTAATTTCGTATGAAATGATATATGATCATTTCATGCGGAATTACCCATAAACAATGTTTTCTCGATTTCCATGCCCTGATCTAATACGTACAATACAAGACTCTATAAAGACGAAGTTAACAAACATCAGTGCACCAACAGCGACGCCTCGCGTCAGGGTTTAGGCTGCGTGCTAATGCAGCGGCAGAAGGTTATAGCATATGCTACTCGCCAGTTAAAGGTCCACAAGAAAAATTACACCACGCACGATTTGGAATTGGGTGCAGTGGTGTTTGCTTTGAAAATCTGGCGACATTACTTGTATGGCATGCGATGTAAGATCTTTACTGATCACAAGAGCCTGCAGCACATTTTTGATCAAAAAGAGCTTAACATGAGGCAAAGACTCTGGGTTGAACTATTGAATGATTATGACTGTGAAATCAAGTATCACCCGGGGAAGGCGAATGTGGTCGCCGATGCCCTGAGTCGGAAGGAAAGGATCAAGCCCATAAGGGTTAGGGCTTTGGAAATGGTTGTTCAAATGGACCTCTCGTTGCGCATTCATGCCGCGCAGAGAGAAGCTCTTAAGGAAAGGAATATTAAGAATGAACATCTCCGTGGGATGGAGAAGCAGTTGGTACCAAACGGGGAAGGGACGTTGTGCTTTATGAAACGAATTTGGGTTCCCTTGTTTGGTGGTTTCAGAAATGTTATTTTTGATGAGGCTCATAAATCTCGGTACTCGATCCATCCAGGATCGAATACGATGTACCAAGATCTAAAGGATTTTTATTGGTGGCCAAGAATGAAAGGCGACTTGCGGTATATGTTGGCAAATGTTTAACTTGCGCCAAAGTAAAGGTCGAATACCAGAAGCCTTCAGGTCTTCTGCAGCAACCAGAAATACCCCAATGGAAATGGGAGCAGATTTCGATAAACTTCATAACGAAATTGCCAAGGACGCCCAAGGGCCATGATACAATTGGGGTGATTGTAGACCGTTTAACAAAATCTGCACACTTTTTGCCCATCAAGGAAAAAGACAACACGAGTAAACTTGCTGAGATATACCTGAGAGAGATCATTGCACGACATGGAGTGCCTCTCTCGATTATCTCTGATAGAGATGGAAGACGTGTCAAGGATTTGGCAATCCTTCCAGGAAACTTTTGGTTCTCAGTTGAATCTGAGTACTGCGTTTCACCCGCAAACAGACGGACAGAGCAAACGAACGATTTGAACGTTGGAAGACATTTTGCGAGCTTGCGTAATGGATCTAGGTGGAAGTTGGGACACTCACCTACCATTGGTTGAATTTTCATACAATAACAGTTATCATGCAAGCATTCAAGCCGCACCATTCGAGGCTCTCTATGGACGCAAGTGTCGATCACCTTTATGCTGGTCAGACGCGGGTGATAGACAGCTTGTTGGTCCGGAATTGGTCCAGGAAACGACGAACAAGATTATACAGATCCGAGAGCACATTAAAGCGGCTCGTGATCGTCAAAAGAGTTATGCGGACCGTAGAGAGAAACCTCTGGAATTTGAGGTGGGAGATATGGTTTTATTGAAGGTTTCACCCTGGAAGGGTGTGGCACGCTTTGGGAAGCGTGGGAAATTGAATCCCAGATACATTGGACCATTTAAAATCCTGGAAAGGATTGGTCTTGTAGCATACAAGTTGGATTTACCTGCTGAACTGAATAGCGTTCATGATACATTCATGTATCCAATTTGAAAAAGATTCCAACTCAAGAGACAGTGGTCATTCCTGCCGAAGAAGTTCATATCGACGACACACTCCACTTTACAGAAAAACCCGTCGAGGTCACTGAACTGATTGGAAGGTTAACAAAACGCGCCAGAGTAGTGTCAAGCTCGTCAAGGTTCGATGGAATGCACGACATGGCCCAGAATTCACTTGGGAGCGTGAGGGTCGTATGAAGGAAAAGTACCCACATTTATTCCCCAAGACCCCTGCATCTAGTAGCAGAACTAAAATTTCGGGACAAAATTTTCTTCACGGGGGGGAGAATGTGACAACCCTCACAATTACAGGTATCCGTACAATTAATTAATTTTCAATTTGTGCTTAATGGATGTGCTTAATTACAACTAATGAATTAAACTGCTTTATGATTTTTGCATCATACCTACTTATGCATCACATTTCATACTGTCACTCCATTTATTGCATACCAACTTTAGTGAGAAACTTGATGCACAAAGCACAGTTAGCACAGTGAGCGGATAACTCATAAACATGCTGACAATGCCAGCACATAGACAGACAGTGTTTTGAGGCCCAGTATGAGCCAGTGACAAGGTACTACACTAGTATGGAGTGTAGGGAAGTAACGACCATAAAACTGCGTCTCTAGATGATAGTTTAAGTGCCAGAAAGTGCCTAAAACTCACTAATAATGTAGGATCATTTTCAGACCTGAACGAGTCGATCAGAAGAGTTTTACTCAGTTTGAACGGCAGAAACAGACAAACTGAGGTCAATTCAGCAAGAAGATTACTTTAAACTGTCTCTTTGATTGATAGAATGACGTTTACAGCGTGACGACACTTCGGCAGCACTTCGTTGCAAACCGGAATGAATTACTATGTGATTTCGCTTGTGCACCCCTATATATAGAGCTTTGATTCCGCTTGAACATGCCATGAGCATTTCAAGCAGAATAACATTAATAACATTCAAGAGAAATCAACACCTACCCTTCGAGCGGAATCAGTATATTTGTGATTTCGCTTGAAATGTCCTAATGACATTTTCAAGCGGAATCTCCACTAAAACCCTATCTCATTTTTCGTGCCCTGATCTAACTAGTTCTATACAAGACTCGATACAAGACGAAGACGACAGACGGATGCACTAACAAACTCCCCCTCGGATGTTGACAGAGTCTTCAGTGTCGAGTATTCGAATCTTCAATCTTTATAAGCCTTCGGGCTTCTCTTTGAAGTATTTGACGCTGTAAGTATCCTCAATCTTTATCTCTTTTCTTTCATCACTAACAAACTTCTCCTCTCGGATGTTGACTTCTTTTCTAATCATCAGCACCAACAAATACTCCCTCTTGAATGTTTAATCTTTAACCTTGTCAGCAGCAACAGACTCTGGATCAGAACCTTGCTCTTTGTCATTCAGACTCCCCCTCTTAATCAGCTGGGATCGTAGTCTGGCTTTCACAAGTTCAAGATTGTTGTCTGACTCAAATCTGCTTAGGATCGAAAACCTAGCTCTTACTCAGACCTGCATAAATCTCTACCACAAACATAAGCGTTTTACAATAGAAATTTCACACGTTCAGACACCACTTGTAAATTACATCACAAACTGATCTATCATATAGTATGTGATGAACCACTTACTAGAGTATCATTTTCAAAACTTCTGATGACCACTTGAAAGATAGATTTTAAACTTTTACTCAAACTCTCTTTCACAAAATGTCATCATGTTTAGCACTTGGAATTTTGAAAATCAGCTTTCTAACATCAGTTGTTGAAAATCTTTTTGTATTTTTCAAAATTTATGCTAAAACACACTAAAATCTTTTTGGATTTTTGAAATTTAAAACTAACACCACATGTAGAAATACAACTATGCAGAAATGAAATCTATACAGACAATATTTTTGTGAGTTTGTGTAAGAGGATCATATCAGTTTTTGAGACAAATCACCAACACTGTTAAGCTTCATTTCATTTTAAGTTCTAAACAATTCACCTAGATTGTCAGTATACTGATCCACTTAAATTTTTATACAAAGTTCAACTGTTCCGAGATACGATATTAATGTTTTAAGAACTTAAACTTAATCGCGTGTCCCACCACTTGAATATACTCCCATATCCAGATCCCAATATTCAGTCTTACAGGTGAGTATACCTAGATGATATCTGTAAGGGGTTAGGTGCGAAACCGTGAGAGCTCAGGTCAGAACTTCCGTTCAGCAGAGAGATGACGGTTCGACTTTAGGTGTGTCCCCTTTAGAGGATCTTTTCTTCAACAGCACATGATTAGCATTTTTCAATGTTTCATCATTTTTTATGCTGAGGGCGGCGCTTTTTCAAGCATTTGCGGAAAGTATTATACGGGGACTAAGTCAGAATTTCCATTCAGCAGAAGTCCCGGGATAATACCCCAGATATCACTAAGCATAAAGACCTAGTATCTCAGAAAGAGGGACCTTTCGAACAAGATTTCGGGGGTTACCCATATATCCAAGACGTTGTTACCCACGAACTAAGGAAGTTTGAATTTAGGTTTCTCGTCACAATCTACTAAATGTATAAAAACCTACTCGCATATCCGCAGTGAGATTGTTTATCACATTTTTACTTTCCAATTCTTTAGCGTGTTGTGATAGTCCACTGATGTACTATCATTTCCTCTTTTTCACAACAAAACTCATTTTTGATTTTATCATGTTTTTAACTTTTTTAAATTTTCTAATGTTTTTGGATTTTCTGAAATTTTCTACTCCCCCTAAAATGCAAACACATTTAACGAAAATTGAAAACAAACTGAGTTCTTGACCCACTTAATAGAAACAAATTTTGAAAAACAACCTATACAGAAACTTGACAACCGATATCAAATCGCCTCAATTCGCCATTCACTTGGCGTAAACAATCAGAACTCCCCCTATCAACAAATTATTTTCTCATTTAGATTTCAAAACACTTAAGTTTGTTTTAATCAAAATGATTTTTTCGGAAAATAAGTTTAGTTGATTTTACCACTTGTAGGGATACTATTTGTAGGTTCGGGGATGTGGTTCATCATATTGTCTTTCAATCACTTGTATTATGATATCATCAAGTTCAAATTAATGACCTTGACTAATCACATTGTAAGAACCAACCTGTACCACTTGTACGAAGATCACAAACAAATACAAAGAAAGATGCCGATTCATGTTCCACGCTTACCAACCTGGGAACTCCGGCAAGTCAGGTTTTTCATTCAAAGAAAATATCCACCCAAGCCTGACCAGCCTTGGGTGTCACCGAGTCACCAACACTCGGTTTCTTACCTCCCATCTTCTTCTCATAGAACTCTTTTGTTGGATCGTCGTTGACCCTAAATGAGTCGATCAGAAGAGTCGTTTTCCAATTCAAAGGCGGAATCAGTGAATTAGATGCTCAAACTAAATATAATGCTTCACTTTATTGATTCTGATAATGTTTACAACCTGGAAGCAATTCGGCAGCACTTCGTTACAAGTTCCGAGCCGTTCCAAATGAATCAACCATGCACCTATTTATAGAATTCTGGAACCACTTATACGTACATGTCACAAAAGGGTCCAGGTGAGATAGTGTGGATCGCTTTTATGGACAATGTCCATATAAGCGGTCCAACATGCTATTTAACCACTTCTCGTTTCTCGAACCTCGTGCACTGGTTATTCTAATCTATCCTATCCTATTACATGATACAAGACGAAGTCAATAGACGTAATGCACCAACAGACTCCCCCTCGGATATTGACGAAGTCTTCAGTGAACATTCTCTGTTATGCCACCTCTTCAGTCTTTATCATCTTTGCCAACTTGTTCAGATTGCATCCATATAAGAATCCTTTAATCTTTCACTTTGATCATCTTTACAACTTCATCATCAGTAGGCTCCCCCTCTCGTCAAGCTTCCGTGCTTTTAGAGATCAACACCTTGCTTTTCAGCTACAAGCTCTTCCTCACTTACAACTTATCTTCAGACTCCCCCTTAAACTCAGCTCTTCAGGATCGAAATCTGAATCTTTCCTGTAATTCTCAAACATTCATAAGTAACAATATTTTCAAATTCATTAAACATGTTCTCTAATACACTTCCCCTGTCAACAAACTTATCAGATATGGCAATATAAAGAATCCAATTCCCTCACAAATTATCATTCAAGTTCAAGTTAATGACCTTGAAGATATCACCCATGTTTTTTGAAAATTTTCCAAGAAATTTCAAGTTTCAAATTAATGAACTCGTTTTGTTTTTAGAAACACAATCAGCATACTAAGATTTTGAAACTCAGCAACTCAGATATCGGTTTATCAAAAATAACGCAGAAATCAAAATCTTTTTGTGTTTTCTGAAAATATAAAGCTGTAAAGAAATATATACAAACATATTTACAAACAATATTTTTGTTTGAGTATGCGTCAGAGGATCATATCAGTTTTTGACCAGTCACAAGTACCGTTAAGCTTTAAATCATACTTAGAATTAAACAATTCACTTAGATTGTCGATATACTGATCCTTTTAAATTTTCATTCAGATTTCAACTGATTCAGGATACGATTTAGATGTTTTAAGACTTAAACTCATTCATGTGTCCCACCTCTTGAATATACTCCCGTATCCAGAATCCCAATATTCAGTCTTACAGGTAAGAATACTACAATGATGTCTGTACATAAATTAGGGTATGCGAGAACTGAGGGATCTCAGGTCAGAACTTCCGTTCAGCAGAGAGATATCAGCTTCGACTTTGCAGTGTGTTCCCTTTAGAGAATCTTTTAGCTACAACAACTGATTATCAATTTTATTGTCTAATCAGCTGAGGGCTTTATGCTATATTTCAAGCATTTTGGTGAAAGTATTAGCCAGGGACTAGGTCAGAACCACCGTTCAGCAGAAGTCCCAGAATAATACCCCAGACATCATAGAGTATAACCACCTAGTATATCAGAATACGAGACCTTTCAAACGAAATTCCAGGGGTTACCTATATATCCAAGTAGTGTTCCCCACGAAATAAGCAAGTTTTGAATTTAGGTTTATATCCCGAAAAAGTTTACTAAATGTATAAAAACCTATCGACATATCATCAGTGAGACCGCTTAATGCTGTTTAATCATTACATATCTTTAGCATACTGTAACTGTCTACTGATGTACTATCATTTCCTCTTTTTACACAAAACTCAAATTTTTTGATTTTATCATGTTTTTGTATTTTTCAAATTTTCTAATGTTTTTGTATTTTTCTAACAATTTTTCTCCCCCTAAAATGCAAAACCATTAAAGAAATTTGACAAACCGATACTGGTAGCTTTGTCTCGCCATCCATTTTCTGCATCTCATGCTCTGTTTCGCAGAAAATATAACATACCCCCATGATTTACAACCCATTGATTTTGACCGTAAGAAAACCGTTCTTCAACTTGTGAGTAATCATGTTTGTTCCGCCATGAGGGTTTCGGCATAGTCCATCACCACGCATTCAATGTAAACGAACATCACAAACATCAATCCAAACAAACAAACAACCAACAAACATACAACAATCAACAAACACAACACAAATTCATACAAAACAACCAACAAACTCCCTGTCTGACCAAAACCAGGGATCTTCAACCTCTTCCCGTGCAACACTCTCACAATCTTCATCTGCATCTAGTACCTGCACATTCAAACTTTATCAAATACACAAACAATTTGTCATAAAACTTTCAAACAATAAAGATAGATGCCGATTCATGCTTCGCGATCCAGGAAGCTCCGGCAATTCCAACCACTTAATCAAACATGGTGTCCACCCAGGCCTCAGGAGCCTTCGGTGTAACCTTGATTCTAGCAACCTGAATTTTAAAATTTTCAGCCTTAAGCAGTGGAACGTTTGCATCATAAGCAACCACATCTGAATCCTCAGAAGTTGTTTTTGGTTTCCAAATTTGTTTCTGTTTCACATCTTTTATCAACTCAACATTTTTCTTAACAGACCACACTTGACCTTTCGGAGTACCTCTTTTGTAAAAATTTGTTTCTTTCTGAACCTTTTGAGTTTGAACAACATTTTTAGGTCTCCAAATCTTTTGAGGTTTTGTCACACCAACCGATGTTTTCCGACTCCATGATGTGTGAGAATTCCAGGTCTGTCTAGAGTTAAACCTGTTCGGGTTTGATTTCCAGTTTTGATTTAAGGCAAACTTGTTTGTTATAAACCTCCAAGTTTGTCTCGAATCAAATCTGGTTGACCTCGGGTTCACACTCTTAGATTTCTGTGGTTCACCATCAACAGAATTTGGATTTGGACATTTTCGTGCAACATGTCCAATTTGATCACATTTAAAACATACTTTCTTTGAAACATCCTTTGCTTGTTGTTGTTTCTCTTTCATAGCCTCAAACTCTGCATTAGATTGTTTTCCAATTTTGAATTTTTCTTCTTCGGTAAAACTTTTTCCTTGAACAAAATTCATTTTTGTCTGAAAATTGGGCCTTTCAGTTCTGTTTCGATTATGTTTCTTCTTATACCCCAAACGAGATTTCATGTTTTTCTTCTTAGAACCAGGTTTGTTATAAGACCCTTTGAAACCTTTACCAGCAAACTTCGACATTTCAGACTTCTCAATTTCAACCATCTTGAAAACTTTGTCAATTTTCTCTGAAATCACATTCTGAATCGGGAAAACCACATCCAAGAATAGTTTGTCCGATCCAATCATGGTATAAACCAATCCTTTTGAATCATCATTCAAATTCTTCTCAGATTTTGTATCTTTCAGATATCCATCATAAAGATTTCCTTCATCTTCATCCAGTGATTCAGACTTACCTTTTGTAGACTCATCTTTCAAAACACTATCAACCACCTTACATACCACCTCTGAATCATCAGCATCATCAGATTTGGTGTAAATCACATCGATACTGTCAGGTAATTGATTAGCTATGTTCAAACCCTTTGCCACCTTTTCCTCATCATAAAAAGTATAATTGTCTCTCAATGGTGGTGGTACCTGATGATATTCTGAACCAATACCCTTTTTACAAACATTAGTATCTTTGTTATCAGGTGTGATATTGAAAATACGTTCGAGAATGTACGAAGAATCATGATAACTTTGAAGTTTTGTAACAATCTTTTCTTTTTCAGCCAAGACTTGTTTAAGATTAGCAATTTCATCAATACGCTTGTTCAATTCAATTTGCTTTTCTTTAAACTGACGTTCATACAAATCTTTAGTAACTAAAGTTTCAGACAAACGTTGATCAAAACTCTTAACTTGGCTCTTCAAAGTATCATAAGCTTCTTGTACTCTCTAACTTGATCGTTTTAAAGAATCATATTGTTTTTGTAATTCTAAAAATCTTGATTCTTTTTCAATGCAATCAACACATTTCGTAGAACATTTTTCTTTGAAAACCATATTTTCTTTTTCAAGATTTTCACATTTTTGTGTTAATTTCTCGACTCTTGATTTCAAATATTGTTCCGATTCAATTCTTTCTTTACATTTTTCTTTTAAAGCATTTTCAAGTTTATGCATTTCAGCAACTTTTGTTTTTAATCTATCTTCTTTTTCAGTACAGTTTTTGCATTGTTCAATGCAATTCCTGCACTTGTTTTCTTTATCCACAATCACTTCATCATTTAATGAGTCAGAAAATTTTCTTACCTCAGTGATTGACGACACATCGGCTGCCTCTGTCTTCTGTATCTTTTCAATCTTCTCTTCAGCATCAATCTTTACCACAGCCTTGACTTCTTCAATCATTTTCTTCAAATCTTCTTCTTTTCTCCTCTTCATCTCTACCACCTTCGGTAGACTTGCCTCAAAAATCTCTTTCAATTCTTTCATGAATTCCACCAAATAGTTTTTGTCAGAGAGCCTTTTTGTGTTGTAAACACCTTCACTTGGAAACGCATTAGTTACCGCGTCAAAATCAACTTTCGCTGGATCAACCACCGGATTACCATACGGATCCAAATAACATTCCAACTCTTCACTCCACCTCTCAGCTCTCTGTGCTTCTTGAAACGGAGCATACAACTTGCCAATCTCCCATCTTGCTCTGTCTCTTCTCCACCATCTATCATGCTCTTCTTTTGCCATGTTCTTATATTCGTGAATTACCTGAAATTCAATGACTTGTAGCAACCAAACAAACTGAATCAGTTAAAACAATATCAAGTAATTTTTGAAATACACTAATACTCGATTGTCGTGAAATAATCTTGACACTTGAATGAAATCAAATTGATCGTATGAGCAAAATCAGAATGTTCAAATAAGCAAACCAAGAACTTTGACAAATAAGCGAATCTGAATCAGACCAAATAAGCGATCCAAATAAGTTCAAACGAGCGGACCAGAATTTGTCATATGAGCGATCCAGAAATTGTCATATGAGCGGTTCATAAACGCGGACCAGGTGTTGTTCGTTCGAGCGGTTCAAGTATTGTTTGTTCGAGCGGCCCAAGAATGTACACTCGAGCGGTTCAAGATAGTTTTTGGAGCAGTCCAGATATAAAATTGTACAAATGAGCGGTCCTAAAATGTTCAGATGAGCGGTTCAAACACGTTTTTGGAGCGGTCCAGACTTCAAATGTACCTAAAAGCGGTTCAAACTATGTCCGAAAACGCGAACCTACATTCGAAGGCTGTTATGTCCATTTTTAGTTCGAGTTTTAGTCTGAAAGTTTCAAGGGTTTGTTATTGTCCAATAATACACGTCCTGTGAAAAATTTGTCCGATTTTATCCGTGGAAACTTGTCTAAATTGAAAAAGAAAGTGTAGAAGACAGAAAATGGATCAAATTTGAGCTGAACTCTTCTTCCTGTGCTCTGATACCACTTGTTGGATCGTCGTTGACCCTGAATGAGTCGATCAGAAGAGTCGTTTTCCAATTCAAAGGCGGAATCAGTGAATTAGATGCTCAAACTAAATATAATGCTTCACTTTATTGATTCTGATAATGTTTACAACCTGGAAGCAATTCGGCAGCACTTCGTTACAAGTTCCGAGCCGTTCCAAATGAATCAACCATGCACCTATTTATAGAATTCTGGAACCACTTATACGTACATGTCACAAAAGCGGTCCAGGTGAGATAGTGTGGATCGCTTTTATGGACAATGTCCATATAAGCGGTCCAACATGCTATTTAACCACTTCTCGTTTCTTGAACCTCGTGCACTGGTTATTCTAATCTATCCTATCCTATTACATGATACAAGACGAAGTCAATAGACGTAATGCACCAACATCTTTAACCCCTTTGACTTTTCGATCAACCATTTTACCAAATATGTGTTTTACCTTGGGGTTAAAGGCCTTTTCAACATCAAAAACCTGCTTATCAGAATAAAATTGGTTAGAAATTTCAATTTTACCAATTTTCTTCTTAAAATTTTCAGCCCGAAGTGGTGGAAAATTTTCATTATCCACAGACGGAACTGCTTTTTCACCATTTACCTCAACCTGTGGCTCCTCTGATTTTATGGAATCAGATTCATCGCCAGAAGATAGCTCCTTTGATTTTGACCTATCAGAATCATCGCTAGAACTCTCAATAAACTTCTTAACAACCCATTTCTGGTTGTCAGATTTAGCTCTCTTCTTGTAAAACTTGTTTGAACATTCACCATTTTCAAACTTTGAGTTTTTGAATAATTTGGTTCGGTCAATTGGCAGTTCAAACTCAACCACTTTCTCTTTGAGTTTAGAAACTCCCTGTTTGGTTTGAATTGCTTGCGAACAGTTCACTGCAAGATGACCAATTCTACCACATTTAAAACAGGTTCGAATTTTCTTTCTCTGTTCAGCATTCTTCATTTTCTCTTGCTTATTTGCAAGGAACTCTCTGTTTGATTGCCTCCAAAATTTTTTCTTTTCTTCCTCTTGTGCTGATGTACCTGAAACAAATGTCATCTTTGATTTAAAATCTCGAACATATTTTTCATTTTTCTGTTTTTCTGTTGGAGTAAAACCAAGACCTTTCTTTTTGAAATTACTGTTATGGTTAGTTTCTTTTGAAAACCAGAACCAGAACTGTAACCCTTTTTCTTGTTTAGTCTTTGTTGTACTCTTCAGATGTAAGATTTAGGTTTTACATTAAGATTTTCATCTTTTATTTCAGAAATATTAATTTCTGTTAGTTTGAAAACCTTTTTGATAAGTTCAGTTTTGACACCTCTTATTGGAAATTCCTCATCAGAATATAATTTGTCAGAATCATTCAAAGTATAAGCAACTTTAAACGGTTCGTCATCCAAATTAGATTTTGATAGCAAGAATTCTTTATCATAAACTATTTTGCCCTGTTTTTCATTTTGACCCGGAGTGCTGGAATCAGACTTTGACTCCGACATTGACTCCGAATTTGACTCCTCTGTCTCATCATTATCTAACACATGATCCACTACTTTTTTCATCAATTGAGATTGTTGATCAGTGTCAGACGATGTAAAAAGGATATCAATGTTTTCTGGCAAATTGACTGAGGACTCTGACTCCCACTGTAAGTTTGTAGCCTTTTGGACTCTTTCAGAATTTGGATTTCTGGACAAATATCCATTTTCCAGCGGGGGTGGACACTTGTTGTAACTGACACCTTGTTTCTTACCAGAATTCCTTTTGTCAGTCTTTTTCTTTGTGTCATTCTTCTTCACAGTCTTCTTTTCAGGAGTCTTTTCTTCAGAATCTTCTCCAGCATTATTTTCTTCAGTTTCTTCATCCTCTTCAAATGCCTTCATGCCTTCAACAGTCGGATAAATCATGTCAATGACATAAGAAGTACATGAGTAACTTTTCAATAAACATTTACTCTTTCAGTTTCAATTCTTTGTAATTCAAGTTTCTGTTCAAGAGCAGCACACTTCTCGATGTAATTGTTCACCACTTTTTGTTTAATCATGAACGCTCCCTGATGTGTCTTCATTGTTGTAGCTTGCTCTTTGTGTCATTGTACATATTCATCGCTTTGTTCAGCACATCATATGATTCCTCCAATCTGTTCATATTATGAATCAACGAACTATTTTGTTTCTTCATTGCTTCACAATTTTCACACATTACTGGACACTTCTTTGCAACAGCTTCTTCATCAATGTTGAACTTTGGAACTTCCTTCACATTCCTTCTTACCACCGGTACTGTTTCATCATCACTGCTCACGGGTGTCTTTACCTTTTTCTTTTTCTTCTTGGCTTTCTCATCTTCACTATCACTTTCAGCCATCATCTTCAAATGTTGTGCCATTTGTTGTGCATAATATTCAGAACCATCATCATCACTATCTTCTTCGATTCTGGCAACAAAAGCTGTGTGTCACACCCCGATTTGCAGCGGAAGGAAAAACGTGGGATGCAACAGACACCTCTGGTACAAGCACATTGTTTATAAAGACACTACATTTTATCTATTGCAAAATGTTGGTTACATACTACATGTATGTTACAACTGCGTGTTCCCATGAACCACATAAGTCTTCTAAGTCGCATGCGTCTATCTCAATATTTGCCAATAAACACGTCTTGAACCACATACATGGATCACATCAGTCTCAAGTTACCTGAAATGCATGTTAGTTTTTAAAGAGGATCAGCTAAACGCTGCTGGTGAGTTTCACTGTTTTAGTTTGTATTACATAAATGTAATTATAGTCAAATTTGGCACATTTAATTGAATATATGTATATATACTCTGATCCCACAAGTGAAGCCTTGACTGCCACCTCAACCCCGTGGTCCACCACCACGGCACTGCCCCTATGTAGCTATGGCTAGTACCCCATAGCCTATGCTTAAACATGTACAATTGCGTATGTATCTCATGGCGTTCCTGGCCATCGCAATTGGGTTTGTCGGACCAATAGTACTATTTACACATTCACCGGCCTACGGTTAATCACTTGGGTCTGTGGGGACTTTTCATGTACTAGTGTTTACTCAGATAATTCATGTTGTATCATGTATATATGTGCGCGTATAAACGTATGTAACATGCATTTCACCCCATGTAAAACAGGAAAACAGTTTGAAAAGGGGGAAGTAAAATTCACAGTGTATGCAGTAGTTTCACCCAGGATGTAAACAAGCAACTGGGTCAACTTCTAGAAGCATATATGCAAATATGGACTTACGTCAGTATCTAAGTCGGTAACACGTATAACTTGAATTCTGTCAAGATTTTTCACTCCAGATTGAGCCTATACAATACTGGTATGGTGATGGAGGTCAGGGTAGTATTAGTTTTCAGTTTGGCTTCCGGGAACTGGTTCGCGTGCCAGGCAATGTCAGTAGTCTAACATGTTTGGATAATGGTACGGGAATACCAATAATGCCAACACGTTGTTATTTAATGATTAACTTTTCATTAAGAGAGTTTGGGTGTTTGGGAAGTCTAGGTTGCCCAATTTTTAGTTTCTATTCTCGCCGTCGGGGATCCTTCCGAATGGTGGTGGAACACACCCAGAGTGTCCCACTTACCCTGGAACCTCCCAACATACTCCCGGTGTCCCAATTATAGTCAAGATAGGTTTTGGTCCGTTCCCAGTTTCGGCAGGTTTGTTGTCCTGTAAACAGCCGAATTTAATTAAAAGAAGCGTTTTAAAAGCTGAAAAATCCCATTTAATCTAGATGTTTCATAAAATCCTGAAAATTTTTTTAGAGATCAGTAAAATATATAGATTGTGAGAAAAATAATTTGGGAATTTATTTCGCTAATTTAACTTCTTAAATAAATCAATTGTAAAACAATATTTAACCAAATAATTCACTTTGCTTATCATCCGATGTCCAAAAATTCCCAAAATATTCCAGGAACTCCCTTACATGTGCAGAAACTCCCTGTAAAAATTTGGAATTTTTCCGATTTCGTTTCTGTGCGTTTCCGGCTACCGAAAACTCGTAAAAATGCGTATTTTTAATCCAAATAAAAAACCA
Organism: Helianthus annuus; assembly: GCF_002127325.2. Classification (NCBI taxonomy): domain Eukaryota; kingdom Viridiplantae; phylum Streptophyta; class Magnoliopsida; order Asterales; family Asteraceae; genus Helianthus; species Helianthus annuus. The sequence goes on from NC_035436.2 coordinate 116,560,780, forward strand.
ACCAATAGATTCAGAAACTTCCCAGAAACTTCCCCATATGTCCCTTAGTGTACATGTAAATTTTGGTGATTTATTGACTTCGTTTGGTATTTTTTCTGGATTTGTTTTGATAAAACAGTAAACAATTCACCAAAAATTGTAGAAAATTCCAAAAATTCTAAACTTTTACGTGGACCTTCCTGTCAATACCTTACATCACCACACCAAATTTCAGCTCAATCCAATACCCACGGACCAAGTTATGGTCTAAAAAATATTCTGCCTATGCTAGTTTCGAGTTTCGAGCGATATACCTAGCGATTTCTTCGAGTCCGAGTGTTTTTCTTGAGTCTAGAAGTATGTATGGACTATATTCAGTACCTATACATCAAGTACAATCCAAATATGCTAGAACTTAGATCAATCAAGCTTTGATTCATTGTTTTTCGGTTAATCGAATAGTTATCCGATTTTTGTCGAATAAGGGTTGATTAGTGTATCAAAACCCAAAGATTTGTAACCATGGCTGCCATATAACACCAGGGAAATCCCTTGGTGTTCTTATTCAGCCCTTAAACTTGTTTAAACCTTCAAAATTCATGGATTAAAAAAGGTTGTCATGGCCTATACCATGTTTAAATCAAGAAACCAAGCCTAAACACTTAAAGATTTGAGTTAATACCTTGAATTTGTGGAAGTATAAGGTGAAATCAGCTGAGTGTTCTTGAGAGAATCCAGAATTTTGAGATTATTTTTATGTGAAAATGAAAGAAAAATGAAAGTAAAAACAATATAAAAAGGAAAAAAAACATTAAAATAAGGGGGGTGCCCACCCTCGCTTTGTCATGCTTTGTTTTACGTGTTAAAAGATGATGTGTATCTTCTGTTGAGTGTTTAGGTTCATTTAGGGTCCCGGACGCGTTCGCGATTTGCGTGACAGACTCCGTTTTGCGCGTAATTAGTGTCAAAAGACTCGGTTTTAAAAAATTATGTATAACCGTCTTGAAATCCAAACCCAGTTACGTTTTAATCATAAAAGACTCATATTAGAGTGGTTTAAGTGTTTTTAAGCTTGATTGTTCGTTCCTTGCACTTTTGATTGCCTTATGTTATGCCTAAAACGAAGGCGTTTCCCTAACCGGGCAGCTGCTTCGACTTGCGTGCCCGATTTCTGACTGGCCTCAAACCTTATATCACAGTCTATGGCACACAACTAAGATGTTCCTGGAACTTGGAATCTTAAATAATGCTACGGATAACCTAATAATCAACATCAAAGGTTTAGTGCGCTGTTAAACGGGAAGCTCCAGTTTAACATGTGTTTAAAGTCTAAGGATACCAATTTCACATCATGGGTCCTTATTAGTGTCATGTCATTCCTAACGTGTTTTCAGATTTATCATAACCGTAATTTGTATCGTTCCGTAAGTCTGTAAGTAGTATGTATAGTTAGGGTTCAAGCGGAATTAGGGTTTTGGGATTTAATTCATCGTAATTACTCAGGCATCACTACAAGCATTATAATTCCAATCTATCCACTAATGTACTTATGTCATACTCTATAATCCATGTATTAGGCCATTCGTATTCCCAAAGTCATCCAACCACACACAATTGCGTACTATTAAGTCTGTAACGCACTACATCAATTTAGGGTTTTCAGTGAACTTTTGTACATAACATAATTACTGTTTTGCATTGTACATTCTATCAATCATATATTAACACATTTCCAGATTCAATTCCTCAAGAATCTAATTGTATGCGCATCGTGTTCTGTAATCAAGGACTAACAACAATTAGGATATACCGGGATTTCACAGTTGTCACAGTCTTCCCCGGTTAAAAGAATTTTGTCCTCGAAATTCATTTTATGTACTATTTGCACTTGCATAGAAAGCTCAATACTCAGGTTTGTAGCAGTCATTAGACTGGCTAGTAATTACAGCTTTCTGTTTAGTTTTATCACAATACAGTGATTATGTTTCTGATATAGAGTAGCTCTTTAATTTGTCCATCCACAATTCCTACAGTACCATCCCCTATTTTCGTTTGTTCAAGTATTCTCCAATAACAATGACCGAATTGAAGAGTTCTGATACATAGGGCTGAGAACACAAACGAAAAAGGCATTAAGTCGCCCCAGTTTGTCATAATGGCCATTAGGCACGTATGAGTGATAGTGAATCTTTAACCCACACGAACTGTGTGACAAAATTGCATATCCGTCGGGGGATTATATAGCTATAAAACATGTGAATCTATCGTATAGCAACCCGGGTTTGGGTTAAGTTCCTAAAGTTTGGATCAGGACATTATATTTCTAACATGTCTACATTGGTTTCTCTACCTATCCCTACCACCATAGGAAGGTGGGCAAAAAGGGAATTCATAATACGAATTCTTATGTAACTGTTTCGAGATTTAGGGATGGCATCAATCCTACAACCCTCAGCAATTAGTAAGAACAAAATGTGTAATCAGTGAGGTTACCAATCGAGTAACATCGCTAGTGGAAAGCTATCATGCTGTGTAGCCATACTATAACGTGAGGAACTTCCGATTACCGTATCATGAGAATGAGGTCCTTAATTATTGAACCCAAATGAATATACGAGTGATAACAATTTGTGAAAATTGACTAGTCACTGATTCATTTAACACCAATTACACCAATCAACTTGATACAACTCGCTCCATCAGGGGTCTAGAGACTCCTTACCAATGCATCATACATGAAATTTATTTGGGAAGAGAGGAATAATTCTTCTTTCGATAGATTTATTATGGACTGACTTATGCGAAATCTTGTCTGTATTAGTCAAAGGATTACTTATCGTAAGTATGCTCCCTACTCACATGACTCACTCCACTAGAGTCTTAATTCTGGCATGATTGGGATAACTTTACGGTTGTAAAGAAGGAAATGATATGATTATGGTTCTCAATTTTCGTGGTTTCGTAAAAATTGAATTTAGGAATGATTGAATATCGTAGAATTCCAGGGTTGTAACGTACTATAGGTAAGTCTCCAAGTTAGACATAAAGTCTATTGTTATGCATTGAATTCGATTGAGTAATGAATTTAAAATATTTAGTACTTAGTTAACCAAAGGATTCCCTTTTTGAAATTGACATAGTTCCCAAAAGTACAATTGAAAGATTCATCCGACCCTTCATCGAAATGACAAGGGTCAACACCTAAGTTTGTTGTTCAGTTCTCAACTAAAACTAGTCAACGTACTTAGAGGATACTAATTCTGATTTACAACATGATTTCGAGGTTATCAATTTTCGAGGTTTGACTCCAGATTTCGTAAATAGACTTTATATCCAAACATAATGGCATAGTGAATATTTGGATCGGACCTTCTTTTCCGCGAGGATGGAAAACTCCTAATATTGAATAGCAATGGCAGATAATATTCTCTAATGAAGCACCATTTAACACATAGAATCTCATAGGAATTACGATCAGGAGTATATGAATACGCAGATAAAATTGTAGGAACAGAAATCATGGTTTAACAGTATTTCCCTAATTCAGAATGACTCAGTTTAAATTAATCCTTCAGAAGGCATCGATATAGGGTACCGTATAAATCTTGGCGAACAAAGCCTAGATTACATCACTCACTACTGAATTATTCGAACAAATAATCGTAAGCATGAATTTCGCAACCACTCTCCTACTCCGTTAGAAGGTCCTTGCTAGGACGAGAGATTTGTAAGACTCAATGTGAGTCTCAATGATTCTCATAAATAATAGACAAGGTAGTTTATGTATATTTTCGGACTCCATAGTTTAATAGGTAATCCTAGGAAAGAAAGGGATTCATTATGTTCTAGGGATCGGGAAAATCATTTACATATTATTTTGAGTGTAAGAGCAAGACATTCTGTTTTCGTTCCTGAATGGTCAAGCAGGACCAATAGATATTGTGATACGGAAAGCTTTATAGGAAGGCTCGAAGGAACAGGTATCATATACGTGACGTCCGAAACATTTCTCAGGAACATCTGATCACGTTGAAGATTCAAGACTCATTACATGAGAATTTACTGAGTATAGAAGAACTCGTATCGTGACATAGTCCAAATAGAACTAAGGAGGCGTTAAGCTGTGACAGGAGTCCTGGATACGGAAATGTTCCAAATATCGTCTCATTTCATTACACAAGAAGTATCGATAACTCATACTATATAGTAACCTAGCCGGACTACACAGAGTTGGTCGTGGACTTACAAGTTAAGAAGGAATCGTGGCGAATTAATAACGGTGTCAAATGTCTCTCAACATGAAAGTCATCGTATGGTTCCTATATTCGTAACTGAACACAAAATTGTGGTAACAGACCGTTTCTTTGACCAATGAATCACCCCAAAGAGTGAATTGTAACGTACCTTCCCAAGTAGAGGTCAAAGGGTTGTTCAAAAACAAAATTTAGTAAGTCTTGTGAACAAAATCTAATGGGTATACATGATAAAAAAAATTGAATCCGAGAAAGAGGTTCGCCTTCCATCATTTTGTCTACTGAATACGGATCAAGGAGTACTTCACATGGTAGTACGTTGTATCGTCAACCCATCCACTCTCTCCTATTCACAAAGGATAGAATTTGTGTTGACCCGGCCTAAGCCGAACAGGTTCGAGGGTGATCTGAAAGCGACTCTATTTTGATAAACTAACAGAAGTTAATTAGAACTGCACCGTATTGTAATACCACTGACTTAAACAAGGAATTAGAGCATAAGAGAATTTAATTATGTATAGCAAGCACTAAGACCTCCAATTGCTTTAGTAGGTCAAGGAAAAATGAAGTAATGAATCTGATCGAAGCACCGTTGTAGTCCTTTTGTTTTCACAATTGAATCATGTTTCCCACAATGGTAACTAACCAGGTGTATATTGGAATTGGGTCAGGAATAACCATTTAGAATTTAGAAGTAAGAATACAAAGATATGTGGTATGAAACAGAATGATAAGGGTTTCAGGAACATTACTAAAATGTATTGCTTCCAAGAGTCACATAGATGGCAATGAATAAGTTAAAAATATAGGAATAAAATTATAAATAGAAGTATTTCGACAGAACGTAATAATAATGGTTACTAGGAATATTGATAGTACGATTTCTCCCTAAAAGTTGCATGGGTTGCCATAGATAAGTTGAGTGATATCAAAACAACACATCATCGACTCTCAGTCACTCGAACAACAAGCACTAATAGATCGTTACTGCCCTCGTACACTCAGGTTACCAGCAACAATACCGGTTACACACTCGCGCCACTTATGAGTTATGTTATTTCCAACCAATGGAAGTGATTTAGAAATACCTATTCAAACGGATATGTCTAATCAACAACCGGGCGATGAAGATATAAGTTGTTTCCCTTTACGTAGGCATTTCGATACACTAAGGTTAGTCTTAGTGATTCATGTCAGAGGGAGTAAATTTTACAGTATTGTATAATTGACGATTTAGAAGTGTCGTCATATGTTCGATGCCAATCAATGAATCAAACAAATTTTTGGCAATTTGTTAACGAGAGGACCACACACGTAATCATATCGGAATACTACCAAGGAACTAATACGCCCAAAGAATATTACACCAAATGTTTACAGAATCAAGGGTAGAATATTGTCATATATCAACCAAGATTGACTCTCACTTGGAGTTATAACACAGGAGTTTACGTCCATCATAACACGATGATGATAGGACCGACTCAGAGTTGTTAATGTACTAGATTACCCTCAACACCGAATGACGAACAGTCGATGAATTTGGTTTAGAATACAATGGTAAGAATTTGAGTTGGTAATGGGGATAAAATTCACCATCATTTATATGTCAGGTTGAATTTCTTCAACATTACTTTGTTTCACCTACTCACTACTAACAGTGAGCATCCATGTCATGTTCGTTTTCGGATAGATATCGCACAAAAGATAGAACTAGGATTTTCGAACTCATAATATTATCGCGAACAAGAATAGGATAGCCATATCATACATACAGCTAATGTTATCAGATACCTCTTTCCTCTGATGCATCTTCAGCATCATCTCAGCACTACTTCGTTCAAATTCCACGCACCAATTTCACAATCACCTCCACCTAAGGACTAATTGCCACAAACTGCTTATCTACTAGGAGTTCTTTGGTTACATCACGGCTTCCACCATTTCTAGAATCTACGCGATTTAGTTGTTAACGGAAGATTGCAATCGAGAACCATGGGAACGGAAGGAATAAGTGAACTCGTACACAAATGGAATTAAGAGTTGGGAGTCTATAGTTTCTAAAAAAGCACTAGTAAACAACCACCTGGCGAGAGAATTCGTTCCAGTCCTTCCGGCATCGAGTTACGATAATTACATCTCTGGTGTATGTACTGTAACAACTGTCACTAAAATCGATAATTAGGATGATAATTAGTCAATAAGAAAACTCTAATTGAGACACCCAATTAATTCTGCACTAGCCCTAAAATTTTCAGGACAATCGGAATCAGGATCAGGACCCCTAAAACTCAAGGGGGGTAAACCCTAGTTGGACGTTTATCTAAATTAAACGTTGTGTAGATCTGATTGGTCAATTTCATTGACTCAGCTAGGCTAGTCCCACGCGTGGCAACCTATAGTCGGTTTATACCCTTTACGGACCATAAAGGGTTAGGCTTACGGTCCGTAAGCGATTCCAAATTCGTGTATAAATAGCAGGCATTGGCACTTGATTTTTGTGCTTGAAACGACGGAAATTCTCTGAACGTACGTCGAGTTATACACAAATCAGTTCACAACACACACACACGATCACGAGGTGCTGCCGCAATCAGGGTAATAACTCAATCGCTATTACGATTCAACGTCCGATCGATTATAACTATCCAACGATTGTCCGAGTGCTGCTCAAATTGAGCTTCTACTTTGATTATTCGTCGTGATTTCGACTTGAATATTTGAGTGCTGTTCGAAATCGGACTATGCTCTGTTATTCGTTGTGAATCCGATTGAATTATTAAGTATTGCATTTGTTAATCATTGTGAGGGTTTGATCTCGTGAATTGACGTAACTGCTGAATTAGTTACTAACCTATTGTGTGTGCATTATTATTAAAATAGGTTAAATCAAGGCTAATCAGTAGGCTTATACTTTGCCCATTAAATCTGCAATGTGAGTCATTCTCTTTTTATCAACTGTTTTACAATACTCCAAATTATTTTCAAAATGTTATAATTACAGGGATTAAGTCGTGGTTATCTTGACCGCTGGTTAGTGGGGTATTGTGCACATTACTAATTTCTCACCGTTAGGCAATAAGCCCTAACATGGGTTAGGCTAATAAGACCTAACAGTGACAAAACGTCACTAATTGGGTGACTGGACCCAATAGTGGTATGACCATCGTCACACGGGTGGCAAGACCAGATATTAATTAAGATACTGCCATAGTAATCGCTCTTATGCTGTAATTTATAACTATGTGTCATTTTATCAAAATGAATGATTCACTCAGTATTTCCCCGCTGACAAAACCTTTTTACAACATGTTTCAGGTGACATACTGTGATTTCAGTACACGTGCTACAGAGCACCATCAAGCTTGAAATAGTGGCTCAATTAAATAAACATGTTTGTAAAATAATGAAATTATGAGGTTTACGGGATTTATCCTGAAATGTAAATAAATAATATTCGGGCATTATTCAAATTTAAACCGATCCTGTTAAGACTTCCGCTGTAAATATAAATACCACGGGATTTTCTGTCCCGCGGCTCCCGAAACGGGTCAAACCGGGTCGGGGGCCGTGACAGAAAAAGGTGGTATCAGAGCCACTGATCAAGCCACTGATTTAAGCTTACTATTGATGTTAGCCTATTAAAGTAATTGAAAAATACTTAGGAATTTCTAATTGTTATTTGATGATTATGTGTTTTATTATCTGACTAATTATATACAGCATAGGGCAGATCTTTATATGCTAGCCAATATAGTCATTAATGCACATCTTTAACCCAAGTTTTAGTACCTTTATTATCCACAGTTTAGAAGCTTTATTCAGTAAGTAAATAAACTTACAAATAAAACCTAGGGTATTTTAAATTTTAGTTGTTTTGGTAGTTAAACAGTATGAAATGATATTTCAAAGTTGTTATAAATCCTGACGTAGTAATTGTGCTATGTTGTTAAACAGCATGAGTGACTTGTCTGATGTCCTTCAGAATTTAAATCTCTATCCAGTAAGAGTAGAAGTCTCTAGAGATTTTCATAGGTATATACCAGACATAGAGGAACCTATAGAATTCGATGCTTTACCTTGCGATAAACCCAAGTCTAGGGAAAGGGAAATTGGAGAAAATTCTAGGCAAATTGAGGGGTTACCATCCCAGGAAGAATTTGATTTTTCATTAACAGATTATAATTCTATCAAGTCTATTAATGAAAAACAACTAGTAATAGATGTAGAACCAGCTATTCCAAACCCTTCGATCCACTCGCAACCTTTAGGAATAGACGAATGGTTGACTAATAAAATACAGATTCAAAATTGTTAGTGCACCTACGTCTGCTGACTACGTCTTCCATCAAGTCTTAAAGTTAAACAGATCGGACATGGCACGGAATCCTAGAAATAATAGTTTGTATAGGGATCGCTTATATGTACATGTTCTAGGGTCGCTTATGTGTCATGATAGGTTAGGATCGCTGATGTGGTATCATGCTGGACCGCTTTTGTGTCAAGATGTTGGATCGCTCATACGTACATGTCGTATGAGCGGACCAGAAAGTCTATATATAGGTCCTAGGGGCGATCCAAAACACATAGTTGATGGTGTTTTGTTCCGGTACTCTGCCGAAGTGCTATCAGATCGTGTAATCGCATTCGATATTAATAAAACAGCAAGATTAAAGTGAATACAGCTTGAATAGCACCGAATTATTAGTTTCCGCCTCTTAATTCGGATACGAACTTCTCTGAATGACTCAAACAGGTCGGAGAACGATCCTACAAGTGGTATCAGAGCTCAGGAGGAGGAGTTCTTGCCATTTTAGCTGCAATTCTTCTGATTTTCTACACTTTCTTCACTTTTTCAAAAATTTTCACGGTAAAACAAGCTCAAAATCACATAGTACACTCGGAATCATGAATTAACAAATCCTTGAAGTTTTCAGATCTAAAATCGAAGTAGAAACCAAGATTTTAGGTGGTTTATTCATACAGATTCGCGCAAATGATGACGTAAGCATCTGGACCGCTCCAAATTACCTATCTGGACCGCTCCAAGGAACAGTTTTAAGTGGGTTCGCTCGAAATTTCAGTCTGAACCGCTCATTTGACAGTCTCTGGTCCGCTCCAGTGACAGTTTCTGGATCGCTCGAACTAGCACTTCTGATCCGCTCGAACAAGCATTTCTGGTCCGCTCAAACGGATACTATCTGGGCCGCTTATTTGGTAAACTAGTTGGATCGCTTATTTGATGGTTCGCTCGAACGGCTTGTCTAGTTGATCCGTTTATCTGGATAAGTTGACTGGTCCACTTAATTGATCAAGATTTATTGGTTTGTTTGTGTCAGTCCGCTCTTTTGAACAGTTGTATAAGATTTGGAATTGTTGTGAATTTGTGAACAATTTGAACGATGGATACTGAATTTTATAATGCTTTTGCTACCCCAACCTCGATTACTCAGAGTGCTTTGATTGAAAACGAAACCGGAACGTCTCAGAAACCGCCGAAACTCATGGATATTGACGATTATAACGTGTGGTCTGAACGTTTTGGCAATTGGGTCGAAGCTTATCATCTCGATGCTTGGGAACACACTGAGGAACCATATGTTAAACCCACAAAGAACGATGTTGTGAATGGTACTCCGCTAACACTTAGAGAGATGAGTACTGCAGATAAAAAGAAATATCGAGATGAGAAATTGATGGTGAGTTTACTTCAGCAAGCGATAAAAGAAGATATCTTGATACTGCTTCAACATGACGGAACTGCATATTCAATGTGGACAGAATTGGAAGCAAAGTTTACGGGAAGTGATGATATGTTAAAGAACAAAATGTCTCTCATGAAGAAAGAATTTGATTTGTTTCGGGGATTGAAAAATGAAAACACCAAGCAAATTATTGATAGATATTGTAACTTGGTGAGAAATATGACAAAGTTAGGTATTAAGAAAGATACTGATGAGTTAATTGAAAAACTTGCAGATGCGCTTCCATATGAAACATGGGGAACATTTTTGATGATGCTGAAGTCCAACAAAGCAGAATATAAAAAGATGAAGCTAGGAGACTTCATAAAGCATTTGGAAGCTCAAGAGATGGAGCAGAGAAAGATCGCTAGGATGAAGAACTATGATGGAGAGCAGGATATCAGTCTGTACTACAAGCATGGTGTTACTGATTCAACAAAGTTTTCTCCTAAGATCGAAACTGCCTACAGTGTTAAAGATTCTTCTGAGAAGACGGCATCTCAAGGATCAAGCAACAGCACAAGATTTTCATCTTTCGATCCTAACATCTCTATAACAAAGAATGGTAGAAAACTTCAGTGTAACATTGTATTGAGCCTTGAAAATGATCAAGACTACACTGAAGAGATTGCTAAAAATCAAATGTCTTTGTTAGGGATGATTGAGTCTTATAGTTGTTTTGTTGCAGGAAAGATCGGAAATCCAATGCTCACGAAAGAGGATTACGATCAAATTGATGCTGAGGGAATGGAATTGATGGACATTAAATGGTGTATGGCTAGTGTGATGAGACGTGCTGAAAAGTTTAAACAAATTACTGGCCGTGATGATTTTCGTGATGCAAACGTTTCAGCTTTAGGTTTTGATAAATCTAAAGTTACGTGTTTTCGTTGTCGGGAAAAAGGGCATTTCAAGCGGGAGTGCAAAAACCGTGAAGCTACCGGAACCCAGAATCCTTTCGGAAACAACGACTATCACAAGAAGGCCATTTATCATCAAATCACACCACCAGCACAGCAGCAGGCACAAACAGCTCATGGGAGAGATGTGATGGATAATTCGAAAAGAGCATGTGTTGTTAGTCAGGGAAAATATGATAATTTTACCTGGGAAAAGTATCTTCCGAAAGACAGCAAAGTGTGTTTGGCTGAACAAGATGATGAGAAGTTGGATGAAGGTTTTACTTGGGATGATTCTTGTCCAGATCAAAGTCTTATGGCCAAAGAGATGTCCAAAAACACTTCTCATGCTTTCTTTGCTAATGCTTATGATTTGAAATGTGCAGAAAGGTGCAGAAAAGTCATGGAAGCTGCTAAAGAAAAACGAAGAAGGATTAGAGAAGAAGCAGAAGAGGAAGAGAGATTGAAAGAAGAAGCGAAAGCTGAGAAAAGAAGAAGAGCTGAGTTTTTACAACCGAGCAGAAATGTCAAAGAAGTTCCAGAATTTGAAGTAAAGATTGAAGCTGAACCGGTCATGGTCCAAGAAAAGTGCATGAACTGTGATTCGCTGATTAAGCAGAATAATGAGTTGTTGCACAATATTCACAAATTAAAAGAATCGTATGATACTATGAACAGAGAAATCAACAAATATACAGATTCTGATGGTGAACAAGCTGAAGCTATGAATACTTTGAAGATAGCTTATCTGAGACAGCTTGATACAGCGAACTATAACATAAAGAAATGTGCAGATCTCGAACTGGAATTGGCAACACAAAAGATAGAAACTGAGAAAGTCAAGAAATTATTAGATAGTTACTCATATTCTACTTTTGTGGTTGACAGGATTTATCCGGTGGCAAAAGATTTGAAGACATTTAAAGAAGAGGAGACATCGGATGAAGAAAAGTGTGTGACAAATGTAGAGGAAAAATTGAAAGCTTCTAGTAAGAAACCGAGTGTATCCTACAATAGATGTCCGCCCCCGGTCGAAAATGGATATTCACCTCGAAATCCAAATTCAGAAAGAGTCAATAAAGCGATCAATTTGAAATGGGAGTCTGGGTCGTCGGATAACTTACCAGAAAGTATTGATGTCACATATACGTCATCAGACACTGATCATGAATCAAAGTTGATAAAAAGTATGGTCGATCAGGTGTTAGACACAGATGACAATGAGGAATCAAAACCGAAGTCAAAACCCGAGTCAAAGTCTGGGTCCAGTGCGTCAAAGCCAACAGTTAAAAAGGACAAACGGGTTTATGATAAAGAATTTTTACTTTCAAAGTCTAATTTGAATGATGAATCGGTCAAAGTGGCATATACTTTGAAAGGTTCTGACAAATTATATTCAGATGAAAGTTTTCCAATAAGAAGTGTTAGACTTAAAATGATTAAAAAGGTTTTCAAAATAACAGAAATTAATATTTCTGAAATAAAAGATTTCAATCTTAATGGAAAACCTAAACAATACACTTCAAGAGATCAACAGAGAATCAACAAGAAAATGGGTTACAATTGTGGTTATAGTTTCCGACAAAAACCAAACCATAATCGTAATTTCAAAAAGAAAGGTCTTGGTTTTATTCCATAGAAAAACTATAAAAATGAAAAAGTTTATAAACCAAAAACAATGTTTGTTGCAGGAAAAACTACAGAAGCTGAAAAAGAAAAATCTTTCAGAAATCAAACGAATCAAGAATTCCTTGCTAAGAAGCAAGAGGACATGAAGAAGAAGGAAGATCCGAAGAAGGTTGAAAAGAGATCTTGTTTTCAGTGTAAAGTTGTGGGTCATGTTGCGAAAGATTGTCCAAAGACATATCGACCAAAACAAGAAGTCTCAAGAAAAATGAAAGAAAAAGTTGTTGAGAAGACTGAACTGTCAACCCGGAAGTTCACAGGTTTTGAGAATTCAACTTATGAAAAAGGGGAATGTTCAAAGAGTGCTTCCAAAAGAATAGACAATGTTACAAATCAGAAATGGGTTGTAAAAGGTTCAGGTAAAAAGACTAGTGATGAATCTGATTCCATAAAATCAGAGGAGCCACGTGTTGAGAAAAAGATTGAAAAGAAAGTCCCGAAAGTGGACGATGTGAATTTTCCACCACTAAATGCTAAAAATTACAAATCTAAAATCGGAAAAGTTGAAATTTCAAATCAATTTTATTCTGATAAGAAGAAAATTGATGTTGAAAAAACTTTTAACGGAAATGTAAAACGCATCTTTGGAAAAATGGTCAGTGGTAAGGCCCAAAGCATTAAGGATTTTTATGCTTCCAAAGGATGGGTTTACAAGTCGGTTGAAAGGAACGATGAGAACGATGAGGTTACACCCAAGGAAGGTCAGGCTTGGGTGGATATATTTTTTCAAGAATAAAAACCTGACATGCCGGAGATCCCAAGATGGTATTGTGGATCATGAATCGGCATCTTTCTAAATCTGTTTGTGAGGTTTTTGCAGGACTTGCCGGAACTCCCAGGTTCGTAAGCGAGGAGTAGGAATCGGCACTTTGAGAATTCAACCAAACGATGGTAATTGGTTGAAAAACAGGTTTGAATAGATTAATTGCTATATCTACAAGTGGTTGTATATTTGTGATTGTTGTAATTGGTTCAGAATAAGAACCAGTTGATCTTACAAGTGGTTAAACCAAGGTCATTAAATTGAACTTGATTTAATTATCATTCATGAAATTGGTAAACAATGTGATGATTTTGCCCCTTTTTACAAAAGGTAAAAGCAACTAAACTTATTTTCCGGAAAAACCATTCTGATTAAAACAAACTTAAGTGTTTTGAAACCATTATGGGAAAATAGTTTGTTGTGAGGGGGAGTTCTGATTGTTTAAGCCAAACGGATGGAGAATTGAAGTATTTCGATATCAGTTGTCATGTTCTGTACAGTTTGTTTTCAATTTTCTTTAGATGTATTTGAATTTTAGGGGGAGTAAGAATGTTTAGAAAATCCAAAAACATCAGAAAATTTGAAAAAGACAAAAACATGATAAAACTGAAAAATGAGTTTTTGTTGCATAAAAGAGGAAATGATAGTACATCAGTGGACTATCACAACACGCTAAAGAATTGGAAAGTCAAAATGTGATAAACAATCTTACTGCGGATGTGTCAGTAGATTTTCGCACATTTAGTAAATTGAAACGAGATATAAACCTAAATCAAACTTACTTAATTCGTGGGTAACTATTCTTGAATATATGGGTAACCCCCGAAATCTTGTTTTAAAGGTCCCGTATTCTGAGATACTAGGTCTTTATGCTCAGTGATATCTGGGGTATTATTCCGAGACTTCTGCTGTATGGAAATACTGACCTAGTCCCCGAATAATACTTTCTGCGAGCCGTCATCTCTCTGCTGAACGGAAGTTCTGACCTGAGCTCTCACGGTTTCGCATCTACCCCTTTACAGATATCATCTGTGGTATACTCACCTGTAAGACTGAATATTTGGGATCTGGATACAGGAGTATATTCAAGTGGAGTGATACACAATTAAGTTTAAGTCTCTAAAACATTAATATCATATCTCGAATCAGTTGAAATTTGTGTGAAAATTTAAGTGGACAAACATACTGACAATCTAGGTAAATTGTTTAGAACATAATATGTAATCAAGCTTAACGGTGTTTGTGATATGTTTCATAACTGATATGATCCTCTTGCACAAACTCACAAAAATATTGTCTATAAATATTTTATTTCTGCATTTACTTTCATTCCGAAAATTCCAAAAAGATTTTTAGTGTGTTTTAGCATAAATTTTGAAAAATCAAAAAGATTTTCGACAACTGGTGTTGAGATGTTGACTTTCGAAATTCAAAGTGCTAAACTTGAAGAACTGGTTTGGGAATGTTTGTGTAGATGGTAAAGCTGTTTTGATAAGAACCAGTTATAATGTGACAACTGCCACTTTACGGTAACTTTTCACACTTAAAATACTCATTTTAGCTACATTTTTAGCTACATTTTTTATTCATTTTGAACATCCGAACTGCTTATTTCGTGACATACACATAGAATACTCAAGGAATACTTACTTAGGATGCATATGACTCATTTTTATTAAGTACATTTGGAACAGTTTAAACAATGCATCGAAACTACTAGAAAAGCACCTAATAAACTAGTATTCTGACGAAAAAGCAGAATCCGCAGAAAATCATCTAAACGACATCTTTAGGACTTAGACGAAAGTCCAACATCTTATATATATTAAACCCTAACTAGGAATACAAGGGTTTGATTTAAATCCTTTCCGAAGTCCGATAACACTAAAAATTGCCCGAAAAGCACTAAAAGCGATGATTTCAACATTTTTCCGCAGAAATTCTGCTGAAATCAGCTTTCTAATATTTTTACGACATGTAAAAATATTATTTGACATATAATTCATGTGAGGATACATTCGGGTAATATCCGAGCCAATAACTACATCAATTCACACATGTTTCGCAACTTAGCGTTCAAATAACATCTAACCGAAACAATTCGAAACAAATGTCCGAACGATATCAAATCTTTTTTTTAATGGTCATCTAGTGTTAATCGGATCATTTTGGTCTAGTAATGATCATTTAACACCCTTTAAACACTTAAACACTTATACTTATAAACTACCTAAAACATCTAACTAAGAACTCTAGCATTTTTACTAAGTAATTCAAGAAGGAAAAGCAAAGGGAACCCCCCCCCCCCCATTCACGGTTGCAACACCCCTTGTGGGCCCCACTCTTCTTTCAACTTGTTACCAATAATATCTAGATATTTACTTCATGTTGCAACTTGATACAAGTGGTGAAATGTGATCATTGTAGCAACTAGTTACCTTCTTTTTCTAACCCTTTCATTCATGCATTTCACCTCCTATCTTCACAACACCAAAAGCTCCCAACAACACCCCATTTTCGGTCAAGAACACCCCTCCCCCATCTTCATTTTCAAGCAACTTTCATGATGATCAAGATGCATTTTCATGGAACTTAGGAGGATCTAAGACAACCACAAGTTGAAGCAAGCATTTCCATTCATCTAAGAGCTTTCAACCATCAAATCTTCATCTTCTTTGCTTCTTATTTTCACCTAGATCATCCCTAGCCAAGAGCTAGAAGTGAGACTTCTAAATCCTTTATTTTCATACTTGTTTATGTATTTATTGTTAAAGAACAACTTATAACTAAAACAACAATACAAAACAAGATGAAAATATAAAGAAGCAAAATAATAATCATGATATAAAAGTGTGTTTATGTTGTGAGTTAAAGATGATTACTTGCATATTTGATCTAGTTTTGATGATTAGCATAAAAATAACTTGTTAGATGATGTTTAAAAACATAATCTAACAAGTGTACATGAAAATGTTTAAGGGTTTTGTTAAACATAAATGTTTAGATGGAGGATCATGATCTTTGATTTTGTTAAAGTATGTAAGGTTGTTAACTAAAAATAATGCTTTTACAAGTTATAAAAAGAAAACATACAAGATGGGTTTTTATGAAAAGCTTGTTAAAACTAGAAGTAAAATATGATTTTTGGACTAGTAAACATATGTAAAGATCATACCAAAACCCTACATGATTATGAGTTCATCTTGATAAGTTATGTTATAAATCTCATATGTTTTTATTAAGAAAAATATGAGAAGATTAGTGGTGATTTTATAAGAAAAAGATGTGTTTTTATTAAACATGGCAAAGTCCATATTTCTAATAAAATATGGCCAAGTTTTTCTTAAAAATCATAAGTTACAAAAACTATTATTTTTGACAAAATCTTTATTAGATTAAAAAGATTTTAAAGAATAGTTTTTATAAAAGCAAAGTTTGATATAAATATATATTTTTGAGAAAATATATATTTAGTTAACTTAACAACTTATGTGCTATGTGTCATTTGTTTGTATTAGTTATATTTATGATAACTAGGAACTTGAATACAATGATACAAATGAACACAATGTACATTTCGACTAAAGTCTTACAAGACTACATTTAAATACATCTTATAAACACCTTACGGACATTCCGAGCTTTCGAACACAACTTATGGTCAAAACGGACGACGGGCGAATCTATGAACATATCGCCATTCCGAGGAAGTTACTACGACGTTTAGGCGATCTTTCGACACGAATACATACACATCACCGAAAACAATATCCGAATGTTTTGAAACTTATAAAAACTATTGTGTATTCTTTTAACTAAAAAGCCTATACTTAGTAATTTTTATAAAAATGAAAGAATATATTTTTAACAAATGGGCTTCTCTTATAACAAATGGGCTATTTTACGAATGGGCTTATTTTTAACAAATGGGCTTATTTTATAATCTTGAACATGGGTTGGTTCCATGGTGTCTATGACACTTTATCCTACTTTACCTTACCTTACCTTATCATATTCCACCTTATCATATTTATTGGAAATGATACAATAAATTTCGTCGCTTGACATTTGTCTTTTCCCAAGGAATGGTATGGCATGAGCCATGCTGCAACTCCCTCATTGCATTCTATTCGAAATTTCTGGAGATTCTAATAATCTTGCTAGAGCTCGTGAAACTCAAGCACTATTACCATAATTTTCACATGGACAAATAAGACAAAGGATTTTCTCTACTTCGGACGATCGAGGTCATAGAGTAGGGAACACATATTATATGGACGAAGACCACTAGTTGGTTTTCCCTCCTCAATGAATTATTTCTTTGCCACTAAAACATATAACCGATACACGCAAGAGGCACTACGCATTTTGGTTGCGGTTATTCACATTATCATTTATTTACTTATTTATTTTTTTATTTTTATTTTTTTCAGTTATCCATATTATCATATATTTAAACATATATGAACAATGCGATCTTGAGGTTTCCATGACCAATTGCATTCTTCATTTTTGGGTGCATGATAGACTATATATATCCAAATATATGTCTAGATTCTTTTAATAGTGTGTATTAAAAAATATCATGGCACCAAAAGAAACAAATGTTTAAGTTAAAAGTTATGTGTTGAAAATCATTGCTTTTACACAAGATGTGGTTTATACATGACACTGTTAAGCAAGACATTATTACACATGACATTTGATGTTAGTATATACAAGACATTTTCGTAAATAACGAGACGTGTGTAATATGATAAAAGCATGGTGGATACGCCGCTGGTACTTCCTATATATAAGTGCTTATATTATATTGCATATCGTGGTGTTATTCAAACCTATTCGACAAAGACAAGACATGACATTTTGCATAAGACGCGACATCTTCTACACAAGACAAAATATTCTATTTCAAGACATGATATATTTATACACTACATTTCTGTTGGTTATTTATTTAACCATACATCATTCTTTTATATCATCTGATTTTCATATCTATTTTCATATGATTTTATAAAAGAACTCGATCATAACTGGAGCCAATATTGTTGGTTACACTTGATGCTTTCACGATCTCTCAAGGGTTGTTCCATACTGGGTAACACCCGAATTCAAACACACTGAGTGTTACATGTTGGGTTTAGCCTCGAAGATCCGAAGCATGACCGCATCATCCCACCCTACCTCAATCACTCAAATAGTAGTTACTCGACACGTTTCCAATCAACCAACATTTCACATCCATGTTATTTGATACCGGTGCCAATTTTAGCTCCATATCAATATTTCACATACATGAGTTTCATGGCTAGGGACGAGATTGTCCTAGCTACAATTAGGGATTCGGTTATCCTACATCTAAACATATGGTTGGGTTATCCAACATCTAAACATATGGTTGGGTTATCCAACATCTAAACATATGGTTGGGTTATCCAACATCTAAACATATGGATTGGGTTATCCTACATTTAAACATAGGGTTCCTAAAAATATAGAGTGAAGTCCTCTCCTCACAGAATTCCAAATGTACTTGGCCTAGAGCCAAGTAAGCTAGACGTCTCCTCATTCTATAGAATCGATATACGGTAAACTAGTCGAGTCAGGGAAAGTTGTTAGAGGATGTTCCTTGGAACTTGGCGAGCGAAGACTCAGTATTGATCTCTTACCGTTGAGTTAGGTAGTTTCGATGTAGTGGTTAGCATAGATTGGTTATCCGATAACCAAGCCAAAGTTTTTTGTCATGAAAAGGTCATTCGCCTACCACTACTGAACAAAGGGACACTTATTAATCATGGAGAGAATCACGATACACCATTGTGGATTAACCAATTGCATGAAGGCAAAGAAGTGCTTACAGAAAGGTTGTGTTGCCTTTCTGGCACATGTTGTCGACAAGAAGGCCGTTGGGCCGAAGTTGACAGATAATCCAGTGGTAAAAGGGTTTCCCGAAGTCTTTCCTGAAGACTTGCCGGGACTATAACCATATCGACAAGTCGAGTTACATATCGACTTGGTATCGTGAACCGCACCCATAGCCAAATCCCCATATTGATTAGCACCTTCTGAACCTTGTAGTTGACCGAACAAGGATATTGTGAATTCATAACCCCCACTCTTTACCAATATACATCTTTATAAAGGTTTTGGGGGTGGAAAGACATACAAGTTTGCAAAAGTGCACAACATTTCGATGAATGGAAATTCATATTTCTAAACCATGTTGCAAATGAATTTCCAACTAACTCAAATGGTTTATTAAAGGTTCAAGCTTCTACTCTAAGATAGACTTACGATCGGAGTATCATCAGTTACGAATTCAAGAGGAAAGCACACCGAAAGCGGCTTTTAAAAACTCGTTATGGTTATTACGAGTTTCTCATTATGATTTTGGTTTAACGAACGCACTAGCGGTCTTCATGGATTTAATGAACCACGTGTGCAAGTCGTATCTCGACAAATTCGTCATAGTGTTCATTGATGACATTTTGATATACTTGCGATCAGCAGCTGAGCATGGCAACATTTGAGGACCATTTTAGAACTACTCAAGAAGGAGACACAAATGTGAGTTTTGGATCCGTGAAGTACAATTTCTCGGGCAGATAGTGAACAAGAAAGGCATTCAAGTAGACACCTCCAAGATCGAAGCAATTAAGAACTGGGGAGCGCCCAAGACTCCAACTGAAGTCCGATAATTCTTGGGATTAGCAGGGTACTATCGGAGATTTATAGAGAATTTTTCTAAAGTTTTCTCAACCGCTAACCTCCCTCACCTAAATCGAGAAACAAGAAGAATCATGTCAACTTCTCAAGGATAAGTTGTGCGATGCACCAATCTTATCACTACCCGATGGTACCGATGACTTCGTAGTTTACTGTGATGCTTCGCATCAAGGATTGGGTTGCGTACTTATGCAACGGGATAAAGTTATCGCGTACGCATCACGTCAACTGAAAGTTCATGAAAATAACTATACCACTCACGACCTCGAGTTAGGTACGGTGGTATTCGCTTTCAAAATATGACGACATTATTTATATGGTACTCAATGCATTATTTTTCACGGATCATAAAAATCTTCAACACATATTCAACCAAAGAGAATTAAATATGCGTCAACGATATTGGGTTGAATTGTTGAACGACTACGATTGTGAAATAAAGTACCATCCGGGCAAGGCAAACGTTGTAGCTGACGCCTTGCGCCGCAAGGAGCGAGTTAGAACACTGAGAGTTTAAGCATTAGAGAAGATGATTCACAAGCGCTCAAGGAAGAGCATATTCAAGCAGAAACACTTCAAGGCATGAAGGAACAATTAGTGCCGAAAGAAGATGGAACTTTATACCTTATGGGTCGAAATTGGGTTCCATTCTTTGGCAGCCTTCGAGATGATATGTTGAGGAAGCACATAGGCCTAAGTATTGAAAGAATACTATTGGTGGTCTAACCTCAAAAGTGATATCGCGACTTATGTCGGAGAATGCTTGACTTGCGCGAAAGTCAAAGTCGAATAGCAAAATCCCTCAGACTTGTTACAACAACCCGAGATTCCTGTTTGGTAATGGGAACAAATATCGATGGACTTCATTACGAAGTTATCCAGGACTTCATGCAGTCATGACATGATTGAGTAATCATCGATAGACTTTGTATCTCAAGGAAATAGTGGCTCGTCATAGAGTGCCTATTTCAATCATCTCAGACCGAGATGATCGCTTTGTGTCAAGAATTTGGAAGTCATTCCAACAGGCCTTTGGATCTCATTTAAATCTAAGTACGACTTTTCATCCACAAACTGACGGCCAGAGTGAACGGACAATCCAAACACTCGAAGATATGCTTCGTGCGTGTGTTATGGATTTGGGCGGCAATTGGGATACTAATTTTCCTTTGGTTGAGTTTTCCTACAACAACAGCTACCATACAAGTATACAAGCTGCACCGTTTGAAGCTCTCTATGGTCGAAAGTGTCGCTCTCCGCTATGTTGGGCGGAAGCGGGCGATAAACAACTAATCAGACCGGATTTAGTCCAAAAGACTACGGATAAAATCTTTAGATCAGAGACAGTATCAAGGCGGCTCGCGATCGATAAAAGAGCTACGCAGACAGGAGACGGAAGCCATTATCTTTCGAGGTCGGAGATAAGGCCTTGTTGAAAGTCTCACCTTGGAAGGGCGTAGCAAGTTTCGGCAAATGTGGAAAGCTTAACCCCCGTTATGTAGGACCCTTTGAAATCTTAGAAAAGATTGGCACCGTTTCCTACAAACTGAAGTTACTAGAAGAACTAAGTAGTGTACACGACATATTTCATGTGTCGAATCTTAAGAAGAGTCCAACACAAGAAACGGTTATCATCCCGGCGGATGAAGTTCACATTGATGACAAACTCCAATTCATAAAGCACCTGTTAAGGTCATGGACCGGGAGGTCCAGAAAATACGAAGGAGTCGTAACATATTAGTTAAAATTCGTTGGAACTCTCGACACGGACCCGTATATATTTGGGAACGTACAGATCAAATCAAAACCAAAATACCCCTGCCTGTTCGAGAATACTCCTGCAAAGGATGACTCAGCTTGAATTTCGGGACGAAATTCTTAATAACAGGGGGAGAATGTGACAACTGCCACTTTACGGTAACTTTTCACACTTAAAATACTCATTTTAGCTACATTTTTAGCTACATTTTTTATTCATTTTGAACATCCGAACTGCTTATTTCGTGACATACACATAGAATACTCAAGGAATACTTACTTAGGATGCATATGACTCATTTTTATTAAGTACATTTGGAACAGTTTAAACAATGCATCGAAACTACTAGAAAAGCACCTAATAAACTAGTATTCTGACGAAAAAGCAGAATCCGCAGAAAATCATCTAAACGACATCTTTAGGACTTAGACGAAAGTCCAACATCTTATATATATTAAACCCTAACTAGGAATACAAGGGTTTGATTTAAATCCTTTCCGAAGTCCGATAACACTAAAAATTGCCCGAAAAGCACTAAAAGCGATGATTTCAACATTTTTCCGCAGAAATTCTGCTGAAATCAGCTTTCTAATATTTTTACGACATGTAAAAATATTATTTGACATATAATTCATGTGAGGATACATTCGGGTAATATCCGAGCCAATAACTACATCAATTCACACATGTTTCGCAACTTAGCGTTCAAATAACATCTAACCGAAACAATTCGAAACAAATGTCCGAACGATATCAAATCTTTTTTTAATGGTCATCTAGTGTTAATCGGATCATTTTGGTCTAGTAATGATCATTTAACACCCTTTAAACACTTAAACACTTATACTTATAAACTACCTAAAACATCTAACTAAGAACTCTAGCATTTTTACTAAGTAATTCAAGAAGGAAAAGCAAAGGGAACCCCCCCCCCCATTCACGGTTGCAACACCCCTTGTGGGCCCCACTCTTCTTTCAACTTGTTACCAATAATATCTAGATATTTACTTCATGTTGCAACTTGATACAAGTGGTGAAATGTGATCATTGTAGCAACTAGTTACCTTCTTTTTCTAACCCTTTCATTCATGCATTTCACCTCCTATCTTCACAACACCAAAAGCTCCCAACAACACCCCATTTTCGGTCAAGAACACCCCTCCCCCATCTTCATTTTCAAGCAACTTTCATGATGATCAAGATGCATTTTCATGGAACTTAGGAGGATCTAAGACAACCACAAGTTGAAGCAAGCATTTCCATTCATCTAAGAGCTTTCAACCATCAAATCTTCATCTTCTTTGCTTCTTATTTTCACCTAGATCATCCCTAGCCAAGAGCTAGAAGTGAGACTTCTAAATCCTTTATTTTCATACTTGTTTATGTATTTATTGTTAAAGAACAACTTATAACTAAAACAACAATACAAAACAAGATGAAAATATAAAGAAGCAAAATAATAATCATGATATAAAAGTGTGTTTATGTTGTGAGTTAAAGATGATTACTTGCATATTTGATCTAGTTTTGATGATTAGCATAAAAATAACTTGTTAGATGATGTTTAAAAACATAATCTAACAAGTGTACATGAAAATGTTTAAGGGTTTTGTTAAACATAAATGTTTAGATGGAGGATCATGATCTTTGATTTTGTTAAAGTATGTAAGGTTGTTAACTAAAAATAATGCTTTTACAAGTTATAAAAAGAAAACATACAAGATGGGTTTTTATGAAAAGCTTGTTAAAACTAGAAGTAAAATATGATTTTTGGACTAGTAAACATATGTAAAGATCATACCAAAACCCTACATGATTATGAGTTCATCTTGATAAGTTATGTTATAAATCTCATATGTTTTTATTAAGAAAAATATGAGAAGATTAGTGGTGATTTTATAAGAAAAAGATGTGTTTTTATTAAACATGGCAAAGTCCATATTTCTAATAAAATATGGCCAAGTTTTTCTTAAAAATCATAAGTTACAAAAACTATTATTTTTGACAAAATCTTTATTAGATTAAAAAGATTTTAAAGAATAGTTTTTATAAAAGCAAAGTTTGATATAAATATATATTTTTGAGAAAATATATATTTAGTTAACTTAACAACTTATGTGCTATGTGTCATTTGTTTGTATTAGTTATATTTATGATAACTAGGAACTTGAATACAATGATACAAATGAACACAATGTACATTTCGACTAAAGTCTTACAAGACTACATTTAAATACATCTTATAAACACCTTACGGACATTCCGAGCTTTCGAACACAACTTATGGTCAAAACGGACGACGGGCGAATCTATGAACATATCACCATTCCGAGGAAGTTACTACGACGTTTAGGCGATCTTTCGACACGAATACATACACATCACCGAAAAC
This sequence comes from Helianthus annuus, assembly GCF_002127325.2. NCBI lineage: Eukaryota > Viridiplantae > Streptophyta > Magnoliopsida > Asterales > Asteraceae > Helianthus > Helianthus annuus. Next base: position 116,584,984 of record NC_035436.2, read on the forward strand.
AATATCCGAATGTTTTGAAACTTATAAAAACTATTGTGTATTCTTTTAACTAAAAAGCCTATACTTAGTAATTTTTATAAAAATGAAAGAATATATTTTTAACAAATGGGCTTCTCTTATAACAAATGGGCTATTTTACGAATGGGCTTATTTTTAACAAATGGGCTTATTTTATAACAAATGGGCTATTTTTACAAATGGGCTTATCATCCTAAATGGGCTTAACATAAATACATGGGCTAAGCCCAATACCAAAACTTATGGGCTAAGCCCAATACCCAACATATGGGCCAAGGCCCAATAACATAAAGCCCAATAACATTTGGGCCCAACACTATTGAGGCCCAACACTATTGAGGCCCAACACTATTTAAGCCCAACACTATTGAGGCCCAACACTATTTAGGCCCAACACTATTTAGGCCCAACACTATTGAAGCCCAACACTATTTTGGCCCAACAACATGAATTCTTGGGCTAAGCCCAATGACATATAAATTGGTAAAAATACAATTATACAATTTATTCATACAAGACATGAAATCCAGAGGACAAGACCCGATGATACAACTCACGAGATACAAGAATATATATTTGGCGAAATATATACACTAAACAGTTATCAATTAATACATCTAAGACACAGTTCAATGAATAACAAAGACATACAATTCTTAACACATATTCAAGATAAAAGACTTGTACTCAAGTCATTACAAGACCGAAGTGTCTAACAAATATAGAACGTTTGTAGGTGGTGATACTATTCAGGACGACCGTACGTCAGATCACAGTTACTTACCATTCACGGACGCAATTCTGTGAGTTCATGTCCCCTATTCATTTAAATGTTTTACAACTTTACAACTATCGGGGAAAATACATGTTCAACGTATGTTAAAGTTAGGGAATGAAACACCTTAGATCATGTGCGAATTAGGGTTATACATCTAAGCACCATTAATCCAGTTTGGACCTAGGTACAAGTGGTTAGATCTAATGGGTTTTGGCGAGCCCCACTCTTGGTCGTGGACCCATACGGAAGAGTGCTTTTGTGTCCCAGTCGATAGGAATCGGCATAAAATCGTCTAGGGTTGGATTGCTTCCTTTTTCGTCACACATATTAATGTCCTCGCGAAACATTAATGATCAACGATTTCATTGACGCTTTACATACTACATCATTACATACAGATACATTTTATACAACTCACATTTTATGGATACATTTTATACAACTCACATTTTATGGATACATTTTATACAACTCACATTTTACAGATACATTTTATACAACTCACATTTTACAGATACATCTCATACAACTAAACTGCATGAACTCGCCAACTTTTGTTGATGTTTTCAAACTTAACATGTATTTCAGGAAATTAGTGGACCATGCAGACATTTCAATCAAGGAAAGCAAGTATCAAGACTCCATGCCACCATTTGAAGGGTTTGCCCGTTATATACCGCCTCTTTGCGGTGATATAGTGGTCAAAGCCTTAACATTTTAAGACTTACATTTTGATGTATAAAACAATGACAACTTATTTTCATTTGATGGTTTGTAACCAATACGTTTAACTTATGTTGCGTTCTTTTGAAACGATTATGACAATGGCATTGGAGCTTGTTTTTATTCATTTAGTATGTTCACTTATATTGTTATGCAATGAGAACCGATCAGATCACACCTCGCGCTTCCGCTACGAGCGGGTGTGACAGATTGGTATCAGAGCATCGATTGTAGTGAACCAGGATTCTTTCTCGAGTCTAAGACTACAATCACTAGGGACCTCTCATGAAAACCTCTTGTTCATGTTGAACGGATTATAAATACAATTTGACAGGTCAAAAGGTTTTCATTGCATAAACATTTTTCAAAGTCCACTACAACAAAAATTCACTTCACATAAATCAAGCGAGGACATTTCCATGGGTGAAGTCTATGAGAAATAGACACATTACATTAACATACTATGTGCCTACAATACATTACATTATCAGTTTACGCATTATAAATGGTTTAGAAGTTCAGCTTATGTAAAGATAGAAATCCTTGTTAGATAGGATTTTACATGATTATATATATAAGTCATTCATATATGTGTTGTACGAAATATCTGGCAAGAACAAAATACCTTCGACTTCAAACTCTATTATTATTCTTTACTCGCACGATGAAAATATCGACCTCACGTCTAATGCGGAGCTTATGGCGAACATGATTCCTAAGTGATATCTTAAACTTAATTCCATAAAAATACGGTTGCTTTCTTGCGAATGCTGACATGCCTGACCATGATAATGACGACGAGGCGGAGGTGGTAACCTTGGACAACAACTCCATTAGTAGGACGAGATCCCTGTGACTCATACCAATCAAGGTTGATATACTCTTGTCCCTACAAAGAAGAGGAAGTACTCATCTTGAAGGTGCCCCTTCAGTTGTTATTGTTACAGATTCTTTCCATTTCTATTTCATTTAACGCAGTGCCGTTCTGTGAGTAATGACAACGAACGTTGACACGTGAGCTATCACGAAGGTCCCTCCGATGTTGAAGGTATATTGACAATAGTGTTCTCTCTCTTACTGATCGGCTGCTTCGTACGAGAGAACGCTAGGGTGACCATGCAAGGCAATTTATTATTACGGTGGCCAACGTAATAACAACTTGTAGTGCATGGGAATTATGGTGGACTCTGCGGGCCAAGCTAATGATCACTATTCATTCAAAATTCTTAAGTTATTACTTGAGATTCAATTTTTCTTATTTATTAGAACACGAACTGAGGTGGTTAGTATAACACCCTACAATACAGTACAGTGCAGTACAATACAATACAATACAATACAATACAATACAATACAATACAATACAGGAAGACGACACGTATTCGTTCACACCTAACATTCGATCTATATCACGATTCAGTTGAGACTAGTCATTTAAACAAACAAAACTTGTTAGCCACTCATGGAGGATTTTCCTCAACATTCTCGAAATTCTTGAACATGGGTTGGTTCCATGGTGTCTATGACACTTTATCCTACTTTACCTTACCTTACCTTATCATATTCCACCTTATCATATTTATTGGAAATGATACAATAAATTTCGTCGCTTGACATTTGTCTTTTCCCAAGGAATGGTATGGCATGAGCCATGCTGCAACTCCCTCATTGCATTCTATTCGAAATTTCTGGAGATTCTAATAATCTTGCTAGAGCTCGTGAAACTCAAGCACTATTACCATAATTTTCACATGGACAAATAAGACAAAGGATTTTCTCTACTTCGGACGATCGAGGTCATAGAGTAGGGAACACATATTATATGGACGAAGACCACTAGTTGGTTTTCCCTCCTCAATGAATTATTTCTTTGCCACTAAAACATATAACCGATACACGCAAGAGGCACTACGCATTTTGGTTGCGGTTATTCACATTATCATTTATTTACTTATTTATTTTTTTATTTTTATTTTTTTCAGTTATCCATATTATCATATATTTAAACATATATGAACAATGCGATCTTGAGGTTTCCATGACCAATTGCATTCTTCATTTTTGGGTGCATGATAGACTATATATATCCAAATATATGTCTAGATTCTTTTAATAGTGTGTATTAAAAAATATCATGGCACCAAAAGAAACAAATGTTTAAGTTAAAAGTTATGTGTTGAAAATCATTGCTTTTACACAAGATGTGGTTTATACATGACACTGTTAAGCAAGACATTATTACACATGACATTTGATGTTAGTATATACAAGACATTTTCGTAAATAACGAGACGTGTGTAATATGATAAAAGCATGGTGGATACGCCGCTGGTACTTCCTATATATAAGTGCTTATATTATATTGCATATCGTGGTGTTATTCAAACCTATTCGACAAAGACAAGACATGACATTTTGCATAAGACGCGACATCTTCTACACAAGACAAAATATTCTATTTCAAGACATGATATATTTATACACTACATTTCTGTTGGTTATTTATTTAACCATACATCATTCTTTTATATCATCTGATTTTCATATCTATTTTCATATGATTTTATAAAAGAACTCGATCATAACTGGAGCCAATATTGTTGGTTACACTTGATGCTTTCACGATCTCTCAAGGGTTGTTCCATACTGGGTAACACCCGAATTCAAACACACTGAGTGTTACATGTTGGGTTTAGCCTCGAAGATCCGAAGCATGACCGCATCATCCCACCCTACCTCAATCACTCAAATAGTAGTTACTCGACACGTTTCCAATCAACCAACATTTCACATCCATGTTATTTGATACCGGTGCCAATTTTAGCTCCATATCAATATTTCACATACATGAGTTTCATGGCTAGGGACGAGATTGTCCTAGCTACAATTAGGGATTCGGTTATCCTACATCTAAACATATGGTTGGGTTATCCAACATCTAAACATATGGTTGGGTTATCCAACATCTAAACATATGGTTGGGTTATCCAACATCTAAACATATGGATTGGGTTATCCTACATTTAAACATAGGGTTCCTAAAAATATAGAGTGAAGTCCTCTCCTCACAGAATTCCAAATGTACTTGGCCTAGAGCCAAGTAAGCTAGACGTCTCCTCATTCTATAGAATCGATATACGGTAAACTAGTCGAGTCAGGGAAAGTTGTTAGAGGATGTTCCTTGGAACTTGGCGAGCGAAGACTCAGTATTGATCTCTTACCGTTGAGTTAGGTAGTTTCGATGTAGTGGTTAGCATAGATTGGTTATCCGATAACCAAGCCAAAGTTTTTTGTCATGAAAAGGTCATTCGCCTACCACTACTGAACAAAGGGACACTTATTAATCATGGAGAGAATCACGATACACCATTGTGGATTAACCAATTGCATGAAGGCAAAGAAGTGCTTACAGAAAGGTTGTGTTGCCTTTCTGGCACATGTTGTCGACAAGAAGGCCGTTGGGCCGAAGTTGACAGATAATCCAGTGGTAAAAGGGTTTCCCGAAGTCTTTCCTGAAGACTTGCCGGGACTATAACCATATCGACAAGTCGAGTTACATATCGACTTGGTATCGTGAACCGCACCCATAGCCAAATCCCCATATTGATTAGCACCTTCTGAACCTTGTAGTTGACCGAACAAGGATATTGTGAATTCATAACCCCCACTCTTTACCAATATACATCTTTATAAAGGTTTTGGGGGTGGAAAGACATACAAGTTTGCAAAAGTACACAACATTTCGATGAATGGAAATTCATATTTCTAAACCATGTTGCAAATGAATTTCCAACTAACTCAAATGGTTTATTAAAGGTTCAAGCTTCTACTCTAAGATAGACTTACGATCGGAGTATCATCAGTTACGAATTCAAGAGGAAAGCACACCGAAAGCGGCTTTTAAAAACTCGTTATGGTTATTACGAGTTTCTCATTATGATTTTGGTTTAACGAACGCACTAGCGGTCTTCATGGATTTAATGAACCACGTGTGCAAGTCGTATCTCGACAAATTCGTCATAGTGTTCATTGATGACATTTTGATATACTTGCGATCAGCAGCTGAGCATGGCAACATTTGAGGACCATTTTAGAACTACTCAAGAAGGAGACACAAATGTGAGTTTTGGATCCGTGAAGTACAATTTCTCGGGCAGATAGTGAACAAGAAAGGCATTCAAGTAGACACCTCCAAGATCGAAGCAATTAAGAACTGGGGAGCGCCCAAGACTCCAACTGAAGTCCGATAATTCTTGGGATTAGCAGGGTACTATCGGAGATTTATAGAGAATTTTTCTAAAGTTTTCTCAACCGCTAACCTCCCTCACCTAAATCGAGAAACAAGAAGAATCATGTCAACTTCTCAAGGATAAGTTGTGCGATGCACCAATCTTATCACTACCCGATGGTACCGATGACTTCGTAGTTTACTGTGATGCTTCGCATCAAGGATTGGGTTGCGTACTTATGCAACGGGATAAAGTTATCGCGTACGCATCACGTCAACTGAAAGTTCATGAAAATAACTATACCACTCACGACCTCGAGTTAGGTACGGTGGTATTCGCTTTCAAAATATGACGACATTATTTATATGGTACTCAATGCATTATTTTTCACGGATCATAAAAATCTTCAACACATATTCAACCAAAGAGAATTAAATATGCGTCAACGATATTGGGTTGAATTGTTGAACGACTACGATTGTGAAATAAAGTACCATCCGGGCAAGGCAAACGTTGTAGCTGACGCCTTGCGCCGCAAGGAGCGAGTTAGAACACTGAGAGTTTAAGCATTAGAGAAGATGATTCACAAGCGCTCAAGGAAGAGCATATTCAAGCAGAAACACTTCAAGGCATGAAGGAACAATTAGTGCCGAAAGAAGATGGAACTTTATACCTTATGGGTCGAAATTGGGTTCCATTCTTTGGCAGCCTTCGAGATGATATGTTGAGGAAGCACATAGGCCTAAGTATTGAAAGAATACTATTGGTGGTCTAACCTCAAAAGTGATATCGCGACTTATGTCGGAGAATGCTTGACTTGCGCGAAAGTCAAAGTTGTCACACCCCCAAAATCCACCTGCGGAGTATCACCGCTTGGGAGCGTGACTGACCAGGATCAAGCCACCAATCATATTGAACATGCATTTAATATTAAGTAAAATAAATGAAAACCATCCATTCAATACAAAAGGTGATCAAACAAATCATCGTTTCAAAATGTAGCGGAAGCATAGTAAATAAACCAGTAGTAGCTAACAGTTTCAAGTGTCATAATAGTTTAACAGAAAAGTCACGATCCTTGTCCACAACGACCCGCTTCTCCAGTGCAAGCTCCAGGTACCTAACGATCTGCAAGGCATGTAACAGAATGATCAACAAACTAGTTGAGCGAGTTCACAGAAAGTAAATGCGTAATAGTAAGTTCGTTTGTAACAGGTGGCTCTACCGGGCCGATTGTATGTTCTATGTGTGGTGGTGTTCCACGTTACTGTGTGGTGGTGTTCCACGTTACTGTGTGGTGGTGTTCCACGTTACTGTGTGGTGGTGTTCCACGTTACTGTGTGGTGGTGTTCCACGTTACTGTGTGGTGGTGTTCCACGTTACTGTGTGGTGGTGTTCCACGTTACTGTGTGGTGGTGTTCCACGTTACTGTGTGGTGGTGTTCCACGTTACTGTGTGGTGGTGTTCCACGTTACTGTGTGGTGGTGTTCCACGTTACTGTGTGGTGGTGTTCCACGTTACTGTGTGGTGGTGTTCCACGTTGTATAACCACTAGACTACTCGTAACTATAGGTATCCTTCACAACCGAGGATAGTAAAGTAGAAGTCTAGGCATAGTGTCAATAAAGTATCTAATCAACCTTTCAATCCCATTCCCAACACCCCGGGAATCCCATGCCTTGGTAAGAGTGTGAACTCACCTTGGTTTGCTCGGTATGCTAAATAAGTGCTCACAGTTAATTAATCACGTCCTATGTATACACGTATAGCAAAATCAGTTCATGCTCGAAATGTTACGCATGCAATTAATTGGTTCACATAGCAGTCAGTTTGCATATCAGTACAACACGTAGTATTACACAAACATGTTCATCACCAAGCATGGCATGTCAATTAATTCAACATATGTTCAATTGTTCAAGACATTATGCAAAACCCTAACATCTTTCGATTCATACTTCATAATTCATCCTTCGACAGTCCATTATCTTTCGGACCGAAGGTTATCCTTCGGACCATGTTATCTCTCGGTCCAACTATCTGTCGGTCCAATTATCTTTCGGTCCAACTATCTGTCGGTCAAACTATGGTTCGGTCAACGAGTATCTTTCGGCCAAACAATCCTTCGGTCAACTACTATGGTTCGAGGGGTCGGTATCTTTCGGTGTATTGATAAGTAACTGTTACGTTTATCCGATTAACCATTAACACAATTTTCACAAATCTGCTAACATCAACAAGATCAACCAAGCATGATTCTCATGTTTATCAAGAACCCTAATCTGAAACAAGATCATTCAAACTATCCGATTAACACATATGCGCCGATTAACAAAACGATTCGTAACACCGAACATGAAATCATTTGACCATAATCACAAATGTGCATACAATTCCGATTAATACCCATACACAATCATCTTACAAATCAGTTAACATACAACCAACATATTTACATACGATTGATAATTCAAGAAATCATGTAATGTGGACACTAACCGGGGTAGAAAATAAGAGAATCGATCAGCAAAGATCTCCGTATGAGTTGTGGTTGCCGTCACAGATCAAAAGTGTTCTAGGGTTTTTCTCAAAAACTGCCGACTATGCATGTGTTTCGTATATAACATTTCACAGTAATGGGCCAAGCCCATTTAAAATGACTGGGCCGAAACATATCGAAGGATATGTTTCGTGATGTTTGCGGGCCGAATGATGTCGAAGGATATGTTTCGTGCTCGAAGGATATGCTTCGTGGTCCTTCGAGTCCTTCGGATCCTTCGAACTATGTTTCGATCTAGACTAAGTGTTTAATAATAATTCTAATAATAATTCCAATATTATTTTCTATTATAGCAAGTAATCACATATAGGCACAATGACGATATGTCTCATTAAAACACAACGAGTACAATTACAAATCCATAATTCAAACAGCTAGACAGTCAAAGTCAATGCGCATTAAATGCGAAAGTGAAAGTCAGAAACTCGAGTTGTCACATTATCCCCAACTTGAAAGAAATTTCGTCCCGAAATTTGGTACGCACTCACTGAGGAAGCTAGGTAAGCTGTATTATTCACTGGTTTTTCCCTGGGGTGTCACATCATCCCCCCGTTGATTTGGAATTTCGTCCCGAAATTCAGTAGTCGTAGCTTCAGCCTCAGTAGTGGTTGCATGGTTTTCGAATAACTGGGGATACTTTTCTGTCATTTGATCTTCGCGTTCCCAGGTGTACTCTGGGCCACGTCGGGAGTTCCAACGAACTCGAACAAGAGGGATTCTCTCGTGTTTGAGGACCTTAGCATCCCGGTCCGTGATTTCAACTGGTTCCTCGACGAACTGCAACCGCTCGTCGATAGTCAGTTCCTTAAAGGAACTATGAGGGTCTTATCTGACAGACACTTCTTCAGATTCGACACGTGAAATACATAGTGAACTGCACCGAGTTCAGTTGGTAGGTTCAGTCTGTAGGCTACTGGGCCTATTCCTTCAGTGATTTCAAATGGTCCAACATACCGTGGATTGAGTTTGCCTCGTTTACTAAATCGAACCACACCCTTCCAGGGTGAGACTTTCAATAAAACCCGGTCCCCGACCTGAAATTCCAAGGCTTGCTACGCTTGCCCGCGTAGGCTTTCTGACGGTCGCGTGCTGCCGTCATGCGTTGTCGTATCTGTGCAATCTTTTCTATAGCGTCCACTACAATCTCTGGACCCGTAATTCGACTATCCCCCACCTCTGCCCAACAGAGAGGTGACCGGCATTTACGTCCGTAGAATGCCTCGAATGGAGCGGCTTGAATGCTGGTGTGATAACTGTTATTGTACGAAAACTCCACTAAAGGGAGGTGCCTTTCCCAGCCGTTGCCGAAATCAATAACACACGCTCGAAGCATGTCTTGAATAGTTCGCTCAGACTGCCCATCCGTCTGAGGGTGATATGCTGTGCTCATGTCTAAACGTGAGCCAAACGCTTTGTGCATCGCATGCCGTAGTTCTGACGTGAATCGTGCATCCCGATCCGAAATAATAGAAATGGGCACCCCGTGCCTCGAAACAACTTCCTTGAGGTAGATATCTGCGAGAGTGGAGAACGTATCCGTTTCCTTAATAGCCAGGAAGTGTGCAGACTTGGTGAGTCGATCCACGATCACCCATTTTGTGTCGTTCCCACGCTGAGATCTCGGTAGGCCTGTAACAAAGTCCATGGAAATTTCTTCCCATTTCCACTGTGGTATCATAGGCTGTTGAAGTAGGCCAGTTGGTTTCTGATATTCGACCTTGACTCTCGCACAGGTCAAGCATTTTCCAACGTACGTAGCAATGTGGGTCTTCATACTAGGCCACCAATATGTAGTGCTGATGTCGTGGTACATTTTATCCGACCCTGGATGTACCGAGTAGCGAGACTTGTGTGCTTCGTCCATTACGAGTTCGCGTAGACCGCCATAGAGAGGGACCCAAATCCGGCCCGTGACATAGTAGGCGCCGTCCGCCTTTTGTTCCATTTGTTGTCGTGAGCCGCGTAAGGCTTCAGCCTTGACGTTTTCGGGCTTCAGAGCTTCTGTCTGAGCAGCTCGTATCTGAGCAGGAAGGCTAGGCTGAATCGTAAGCTGTAGCGCTCGCACGCGCCGTGGTAAAGTGTCCTTTCGACTAAGGGCATCCGCCACAACATTGGCTTTGCCTGGATGATACTTGATAGCGCACTCGTAATCGTTAAGTAACTCGACCCATCGTCGTTGACGCATATTCAAATCCTTCTGCTTAAGGATATGCTCGAGACTCCTGTGATCGGTGTAAATCGTGCACCTGGTACCGTACAGGTAGTGTCGCCATATCTTAAGCGCGAAAACAACAGCTCCCAGCTCTAAATCGTGCGTCGTGTAGTTGCGCTCGTGAACCTTGAGTTGACGAGAGGCGTAAGCGATAACCTTGTCGCGCTGCATTAACACACATCCCAGTCCCCGAATGGATGCATCACAATAAACCACGAAGTCGTCTGTGCCCTCTGGCAATGAGAGGATAGGTGCACTGCAAAGTCATTCCTTTAGGTGCTGAAAAGCAGTCTCCTGGGGCTCTCCCCAGCGATAGGTAACACCATTCTGTGTCAGTAGCGTAAGTGGTTGCGTGATCTTTGAAAAGCCTCTAATAAACCGTCTGTAGTAACCTGCCAGACCCAAGGATCGACGTATTTCTGTCGGTGTACGCGGTGCAGGCCAGTTCCTGATCGAATCTACCTTGGATGGATCAACATGAATCCCATCCCTGTTCACCACATGGCCTAAGAAGTGGACTTCATGAAGCCAGAAGTCGCATTTTGAAAACTTGGCGTACAATTGTTCCTTTCGAAGAAGTTCCAAGATAAGACGTAAGTGCTGCTCGTGTTCCTCCTGACTCTTGGAGTAGATCAGAATGGCGTCGATGAAGGCAATGACGAACTTGTCTAGATAGGGTTTACACACCCTGTTCATAAGATCCATGAAGACTGCAGGCGCGTTTGTAAGCCCGAATGGCATGACCAGAAACTCGTAGTGACCGTAACGAGTTCTGAAAGCGGTTTTGGAGACGTCCTCATCCCGGACTCTTAGCTGATGATAACCTGACCTTAAATCAATCTTGGAATAGTAACACGACCCTTGCAGCTGGTCGAATAAGTCATCTATACGCGGAAGAGGATAACGGTTCTTCACCGTCACCTTGTTGAGTTCACGGTAGTCGATGCACATTCTGAACGTACCGTCTTTCTTCTTCACAAATAACACTGGAGCTCCCCAAGGCGAAGAGCTAGGTCGGATAAATCCCTTATCCAAGATTCCTGGTAGCTGCGTCGATAGTTCTTCCGATTCTGGTGGAGTTAAGCGATACGGTGCTCGAGCTATGGGTGCTGCTCCTGGAGCGAGCTCGATTTGAAATTCGTCCTGATGATGCGGCGGTAGACCAGGTAAATCTTTAGGAAACACCTGAGTATAGTCGCATACAACTGGATGATCTTCCAACTTCTTTTCTTTCACTGCTGCTGTGCTTGAGACCGAACGGTAGTTGAACTCTTGCTGAAATACCCATCCCTTTCCCGCTTGTTGTCATTAGGAGTAGCGGGAGTAGCAGAAGTGATAGCGGTAGTAATAGTGCTGATACAACTAGGCAGCCTGTTCTGTTCCACTGCCTGATCCGTGAATGTCTGGGGCATTATCGAGGTTAGCCGATGTAGCATGGCTCTGAACTTCTGAGGCTAGACCCTTGAGGTACAATTCGATACGCTTGTTTGGAGGGTCCACCATGGTTGGACACAAGATGGCCAGTTCGTCCGACCGTTTCGTATATGCATCAACTTCTGACCCCGTCATTTTCAAATGGTAAGGCTCCACTTCCAACTAGTATCTGTACTTGCGCGTTCCACCTGGTTAGCGCGATTCCTACCAAAGTACCAGTGGCGTACTTGACCCTGCGAGCCTCAGGGCGTTCACACATGAAGTTCTTGAATGTGCCACTGAATGTGCTTGGACGACAGTCCATGATGTTCTGGAATGTGTGCGTTCTGACCCGTTGCGCGAGAAAGATAGATCAAGGTTAAGCGCGAAAGTTGGGTCACGAGAGTAGGATCTAACATCCTAGAATAGGTCTGGGATAGCAGGTTATACCTCCTGCTTGTGCGGCTGCAAGTGCCGCAGCAACTTGTTCGTTAATGAGAGCCGTCAACTGGGCTTGAGTCATGTCAACACGTCCAGACATGATCGAACAGTAAAGGTAGCATAAGTAAGAATGGTTCACGAATAGTGCGATGACAGAAGAGTGTAAGCACGTATGTATTCTCATGCAATGACAAGTAGTGAGCAAAGTAATGTAAGCATACTACGAGCAAAGTTCTATGCAAATTCTAGCATGTAGGCAATAAACATAAACCTTATTACCTAGGATGTCGAGTCTTGCACGTGGAGCGAAGCGTCGCTGTGGATCGTTGAGAGCACTGTTCTGGTTATAGTCTGGTTTTAATAAAAACGTTTTTCCATATTAAAACCAAGTTCTCTATAACCAATGGCTCTGATACCAATCTGTCACACCCCCAAAATCCACCTGCGGAGTATCACCGCTTGGGAGCGTGACTGACCAGGATCAAGCCACCAATCATATTGAACATGCATTTAATATTAAGTAAAATAAATGAAAACCATCCATTCAATACAAAAGGTGATCAAACAAATCATCGTTTCAAAATGTAGCGGAAGCATAGTAAATAAACCAGTAGTAGCTAACAGTTTCAAGTGTCATAATAGTTTAACAGAAAAGTCACGATCCTTGTCCACAACGACCCGCTTCTCCAGTGCAAGCTCCAGGTACCTAACGATCTGCAAGGCATGTAACAGAATGATCAACAAACTAGTTGAGCGAGTTCACAGAAAGTAAATGCGTAATAGTAAGTTCGTTTGTAACAGGTGGCTCTACCGGGCCGATTGTATGTTCTATGTGTGGTGGTGTTCCACGTTACTGTGTGGTGGTGTTCCACGTTACTGTGTGGTGGTGTTCCACGTTACTGTGTGGTGGTGTTCCACGTTACTGTGTGGTGGTGTTCCACGTTACTGTGTGGTGGTGTTCCACGTTACTGTGTGGTGGTGTTCCACGTTACTGTGTGGTGGTGTTCCACGTTACTGTGTGGTGGTGTTCCACGTTACTGTGTGGTGGTGTTCCACGTTACTGTGTGGTGGTGTTCCACGTTACTGTGTGGTGGTGTTCCACGTTACTGTGTGGTGGTGTTCCACGTTGTATAACCACTAGACTACTCGTAACTATAGGTATCCTTCACAACCGAGGATAGTAAAGTAGAAGTCTAGGCATAGTGTCAATAAAGTATCTAATCAACCTTTCAATCCCATTCCCAACACCCCGGGAATCCCATGCCTTGGTAAGAGTGTGAACTCACCTTGGTTTGCTCGGTATGCTAAATAAGTGCTCACAGTTAATTAATCACGTCCTATGTATACACGTATAGCAAAATCAGTTCATGCTCGAAATGTTACGCATGCAATTAATTGGTTCACATAGCAGTCAGTTTGCATATCAGTACAACACGTAGTATTACACAAACATGTTCATCACCAAGCATGGCATGTCAATTAATTCAACATATGTTCAATTGTTCAAGACATTATGCAAAACCCTAACATCTTTCGATTCATACTTCATAATTCATCCTTCGACAGTCCATTATCTTTCGGACCGAAGGTTATCCTTCGGACCATGTTATCTCTCGGTCCAACTATCTGTCGGTCCAATTATCTTTCGGTCCAACTATCTGTCGGTCAAACTATGGTTCGGTCAACGAGTATCTTTCGGCCAAACAATCCTTCGGTCAACTACTATGGTTCGAGGGGTCGGTATCTTTCGGTGTATTGATAAGTAACTGTTACGTTTATCCGATTAACCATTAACACAATTTTCACAAATCTGCTAACATCAACAAGATCAACCAAGCATGATTCTCATGTTTATCAAGAACCCTAATCTGAAACAAGATCATTCAAACTATCCGATTAACACATATGCGCCGATTAACAAAACGATTCGTAACACCGAACATGAAATCATTTGACCATAATCACAAATGTGCATACAATTCCGATTAATACCCATACACAATCATCTTACAAATCAGTTAACATACAACCAACATATTTACATACGATTGATAATTCAAGAAATCATGTAATGTGGACACTAACCGGGGTAGAAAATAAGAGAATCGATCAGCAAAGATCTCCGTATGAGTTGTGGTTGCCGTCACAGATCAAAAGTGTTCTAGGGTTTTTCTCAAAAACTGCCGACTATGCATGTGTTTCGTATATAACATTTCACAGTAATGGGCCAAGCCCATTTAAAATGACTGGGCCGAAACATATCGAAGGATATGTTTCGTGATGTTTGCGGGCCGAATGATGTCGAAGGATATGTTTCGTGATGTTTGCGGGCCGAATGATGTCGAAGGATATGTTTCGTGCTCGAAGGATATGCTTCGTGGTCCTTCGAGTCCTTCGGATCCTTCGAACTATGTTTCGATCTAGACTAAGTGTTTAATAATAATTCTAATAATAATTCCAATATTATTTTCTATTATAGCAAGTAATCACATATAGGCACAATGACGATATGTCTCATTAAAACACAACGAGTACAATTACAAATCCATAATTCAAACAGCTAGACAGTCAAAGTCAATGCGCATTAAATGCGAAAGTGAAAGTCAGAAACTCGAGTTGTCACAAAAGTCGAATAGCAAAATCCCTCAGACTTGTTACAACAACCCGAGATTCCTGTTTGGTAATGGGAACAAATATCGATGGACTTCATTACGAAGTTATCCAGGACTTCATGCAGTCATGACATGATTGAGTAATCATCGATAGACTTTGTATCTCAAGGAAATAGTGGCTCGTCATAGAGTGCCTATTTCAATCATCTCAGACCGAGATGATCGCTTTGTGTCAAGAATTTGGAAGTCATTCCAACAGGCCTTTGGATCTCATTTAAATCTAAGTACGACTTTTCATCCACAAACTGACGGCCAGAGTGAACGGACAATCCAAACACTCGAAGATATGCTTCGTGCGTGTGTTATGGATTTGGGCGGCAATTGGGATACTAATTTTCCTTTGGTTGAGTTTTCCTACAACAACAGCTACCATACAAGTATACAAGCTGCACCGTTTGAAGCTCTCTATGGTCGAAAGTGTCGCTCTCCGCTATGTTGGGCGGAAGCGGGCGATAAACAACTAATCAGACCGGATTTAGTCCAAAAGACTACGGATAAAATCTTTAGATCAGAGACAGTATCAAGGCGGCTCGCGATCGATAAAAGAGCTACGCAGACAGGAGACGGAAGCCATTATCTTTCGAGGTCGGAGATAAGGCCTTGTTGAAAGTCTCACCTTGGAAGGGCGTAGCAAGTTTCGGCAAATGTGGAAAGCTTAACCCCCGTTATGTAGGACCCTTTGAAATCTTAGAAAAGATTGGCACCGTTTCCTACAAACTGAAGTTACTAGAAGAACTAAGTAGTGTACACGACATATTTCATGTGTCGAATCTTAAGAAGAGTCCAACACAAGAAACGGTTATCATCCCGGCGGATGAAGTTCACATTGATGACAAACTCCAATTCATAAAGCACCTGTTAAGGTCATGGACCGGGAGGTCCAGAAAATACGAAGGAGTCGTAACATATTAGTTAAAATTCGTTGGAACTCTCGACACGGACCCGTATATATTTGGGAACGTACAGATCAAATCAAAACCAAAATACCCCTGCCTGTTCGAGAATACTCCTGCAAAGGATGACTCAGCTTGAATTTCGGGACGAAATTCTTAATAACAGGGGGAGAATGTGACAACTGCCACTTTACGGTAACTTTTCACACTTAAAATACTCATTTTAGCTACATTTTTAGCTACATTTTTTATTCATTTTGAACATCCGAACTGCTTATTTCGTGACATACACATAGAATACTCAAGGAATACTTACTTAGGATGCATATGACTCATTTTTATTAAGTACATTTGGAACAGTTTAAACAATGCATCGAAACTACTAGAAAAGCACCTAATAAACTAGTATTCTGACGAAAAAGCAGAATCCGCAGAAAATCATCTAAACGACATCTTTAGGACTTAGACGAAAGTCCAACATCTTATATATATTAAACCCTAACTAGGAATACAAGGGTTTGATTTAAATCCTTTCCGAAGTCCGATAACACTAAAAATTGCCCGAAAAGCACTAAAAGCGATGATTTCAACATTTTTCCGCAGAAATTCTGCTGAAATCAGCTTTCTAATATTTTTACGACATGTAAAAATATTATTTGACATATAATTCATGTGAGGATACATTCGGGTAATATATGAGCCAATAACTACATCAATTCACACATGTTTCGCAACTTAGCGTTCAAATAACATCTAACCGAAACAATTCGAAACAAATGTCCGAACGATATCAAATCTTTTTTTTAATGGTCATCTAGTGTTAATCGGATCATTTTGGTCTAGTAATGATCATTTAACACCCTTTAAACACTTAAACACTTATACTTATAAACTACCTAAAACATCTAACTAAGAACTCTAGCATTTTTACTAAGTAATTCAAGAAGGAAAAGCAAAGGGAACCCCCCCCCCATTCACGGTTGCAACACCCCTTGTGGGCCCCACTCTTCTTTCAACTTGTTACCAATAATATCTAGATATTTACTTCATGTTGCAACTTGATACAAGTGGTGAAATGTGATCATTGTAGCAACTAGTTACCTTCTTTTTCTAACCCTTTCATTCATGCATTTCACCTCCTATCTTCACAACACCAAAAGCTCCCAACAACACCCCATTTTCGGTCAAGAACACCCCTCCCCCATCTTCATTTTCAAGCAACTTTCATGATGATCAAGATGCATTTTCATGGAACTTAGGAGGATCTAAGACAACCACAAGTTGAAGCAAGCATTTCCATTCATCTAAGAGCTTTCAACCATCAAATCTTCATCTTCTTTGCTTCTTATTTTCACCTAGATCATCCCTAGCCAAGAGCTAGAAGTGAGACTTCTAAATCCTTTATTTTCATACTTGTTTATGTATTTATTGTTAAAGAACAACTTATAACTAAAACAACAATACAAAACAAGATGAAAATATAAAGAAGCAAAATAATAATCATGATATAAAAGTGTGTTTATGTTGTGAGTTAAAGATGATTACTTGCATATTTGATCTAGTTTTGATGATTAGCATAAAAATAACTTGTTAGATGATGTTTAAAAACATAATCTAACAAGTGTACATGAAAATGTTTAAGGGTTTTGTTAAACATAAATGTTTAGATGGAGGATCATGATCTTTGATTTTGTTAAAGTATGTAAGGTTGTTAACTAAAAATAATGCTTTTACAAGTTATAAAAAGAAAACATACAAGATGGGTTTTTATGAAAAGCTTGTTAAAACTAGAAGTAAAATATGATTTTTGGACTAGTAAACATATGTAAAGATCATACCAAAACCCTACATGATTATGAGTTCATCTTGATAAGTTATGTTATAAATCTCATATGTTTTTATTAAGAAAAATATGAGAAGATTAGTGGTGATTTTATAAGAAAAAGATGTGTTTTTATTAAACATGGCAAAGTCCATATTTCTAATAAAATATGGCCAAGTTTTTCTTAAAAATCATAAGTTACAAAAACTATTATTTTTGACAAAATCTTTATTAGATTAAAAAGATTTTAAAGAATAGTTTTTATAAAAGCAAAGTTTGATATAAATATATATTTTTGAGAAAATATATATTTAGTTAACTTAACAACTTATGTGCTATGTGTCATTTGTTTGTATTAGTTATATTTATGATAACTAGGAACTTGAATACAATGATACAAATGAACACAATGTACATTTCGACTAAAGTCTTACAAGACTACATTTAAATACATCTTATAAACACCTTACGGACATTCCGAGCTTTCGAACACAACTTATGGTCAAAACGGACGACGGGCGAATCTATGAACATATCGCCATTCCGAGGAAGTTACTACGACGTTTAGGCGATCTTTCGACACGAATACATACACATCACCGAAAACAATATCC
This sequence comes from Helianthus annuus, assembly GCF_002127325.2. Lineage (NCBI taxonomy): Eukaryota > Viridiplantae > Streptophyta > Magnoliopsida > Asterales > Asteraceae > Helianthus > Helianthus annuus. The sequence continues at coordinate 116,603,359 of NC_035436.2, forward strand.
GAATGTTTTGAAACTTATAAAAACTATTGTGTATTCTTTTAACTAAAAAGCCTATACTTAGTAATTTTTATAAAAATGAAAGAATATATTTTTAACAAATGGGCTTCTCTTATAACAAATGGGCTATTTTACGAATGGGCTTATTTTTAACAAATGGGCTTATTTTATAACAAATGGGCTATTTTTACAAATGGGCTTATCATCCTAAATGGGCTTAACATAAATACATGGGCTAAGCCCAATACCAAAACTTATGGGCTAAGCCCAATACCCAACATATGGGCCAAGGCCCAATAACATAAAGCCCAATAACATTTGGGCCCAACACTATTGAGGCCCAACACTATTGAGGCCCAACACTATTTAAGCCCAACACTATTGAGGCCCAACACTATTTAGGCCCAACACTATTTAGGCCCAACACTATTGAAGCCCAACACTATTTTGGCCCAACAACATGAATTCTTGGGCTAAGCCCAATGACATATAAATTGGTAAAAATACAATTATACAATTTATTCATACAAGACATGAAATCCAGAGGACAAGACCCGATGATACAACTCACGAGATACAAGAATATATATTTGGCGAAATATATACACTAAACAGTTATCAATTAATACATCTAAGACACAGTTCAATGAATAACAAAGACATACAATTCTTAACACATATTCAAGATAAAAGACTTGTACTCAAGTCATTACAAGACCGAAGTGTCTAACAAATATAGAACGTTTGTAGGTGGTGATACTATTCAGGACGACCGTACGTCAGATCACAGTTACTTACCATTCACGGACGCAATTCTGTGAGTTCATGTCCCCTATTCATTTAAATGTTTTACAACTTTACAACTATCGGGGAAAATACATGTTCAACGTATGTTAAAGTTAGGGAATGAAACACCTTAGATCATGTGCGAATTAGGGTTATACATCTAAGCACCATTAATCCAGTTTGGACCTAGGTACAAGTGGTTAGATCTAATGGGTTTTGGCGAGCCCCACTCTTGGTCGTGGACCCATACGGAAGAGTGCTTTTGTGTCCCAGTCGATAGGAATCGGCATAAAATCGTCTAGGGTTGGATTGCTTCCTTTTTCGTCACACATATTAATGTCCTCGCGAAACATTAATGATCAACGATTTCATTGACGCTTTACATACTACATCATTACATACAGATACATTTTATACAACTCACATTTTATGGATACATTTTATACAACTCACATTTTATGGATACATTTTATACAACTCACATTTTACAGATACATTTTATACAACTCACATTTTACAGATACATCTCATACAACTAAACTGCATGAACTCGCCAACTTTTGTTGATGTTTTCAAACTTAACATGTATTTCAGGAAATTAGTGGACCATGCAGACATTTCAATCAAGGAAAGCAAGTATCAAGACTCCATGCCACCATTTGAAGGGTTTGCCCGTTATATACCACCTCTTTGCGGTGATATAGTGGTCAAAGCCTTAACATTTTAAGACTTACATTTTGATGTATAAAACAATGACAACTTATTTTCATTTGATGGTTTGTAACCAATACGTTTAACTTATGTTGCGTTCTTTTGAAACGATTATGACAATGGCATTGGAGCTTGTTTTTATTCATTTAGTATGTTCACTTATATTGTTATGCAATGAGAACCGATCAGATCACACCTCGCGCTTCCGCTACGAGCGGGTGTGACATATAAATTCTTGAATGCAAAATCATTACTGTATTGGTTCAACATAGTTTCTAAATTGTCGGAAATTTTAATATTTGTAGAAACTTATAGTTGGGTAGAGATTGTGCAGGACTTGAGCCAGATATTGATCCTGAGAGAAAATGGAGTCAGGTATCGATATGGAACCTGATGGGAGCCTGTTAACGATCTTAGAACCAGTGAAAGTTTGAATTCCAGACCACGATCCCAGCTGAGTGAGAGGGGGAGTCTGAAGACACCGAGTCAACATTCAAGAGAGAAGAGTTTGTTGTTGATGAAGATAGAGAACGAGGATTCTTGGAACGACAGATATTTCAGAGGCAGATTGTCGACTGATGAAGATTGTAGATAGACATGTCCGAAGACTCTATGAAGACTCCGTCAACATCCGAGGGGGAGTCTGTTAGTGCACCTACGTCTGCTGACTACGTCTTCCATCAAGTCTTAAAGTTAAACAGATCGGACATGGCACGGAATCCTAGAAATAATAGTTTGTATAGGGATCGCTTATATGTACATGTTCTAGGGTCGCTTATGTGTCATGATAGGTTAGGATCGCTGATGTGGTATCATGCTGGACCGCTTTTGTGTCAAGATGTTGGATCGCTCATACGTACATGTCGTATGAGCGGACCAGAAAGTCTATATATAGGTCCTAGGGGCGATCCAAAACACATAGTTGATGGTGTTTTGTTCCGGTACTCTGCCGAAGTGCTGTCAGATCGTGTAATCGCATTTGATATTAATAAAACAGCAAGATTAAAGTGAATACAGCTTGAATAGCACCGAATTATTAGTTTCCGCCTCTTAATTCGGATACGAACTTCTCTGAACGACTCAAACAGGTCGGAGAATGATCCTAAACAATTATCCCTATAAGCTTTTTCCTCAGTACGATCCAGAACCAAATCCACCAATAAGTAAACGAGAATATAGCTAGACTTCGCCACTTTGATTAAAAACTAATGAATGTTGGAAATAGGATCCAAGAGATTGAGAAACAGATCTCCTAGAAATACGATCAGAGGAAACACCATTACTAGAATATCATTTGACATAAGGATAGGGAATTTATAAAATTGTGGTTGTGTAATAGAAATAGTAAAACCAGTATGTGTAAAATAAATAATAAAATGGCTGTATATAAAAGCATGATATAATAAAAAAAATTTAGAAATTTTGGTTTGTTTACGTAGTTATGTGCAATTAAGGGTGACATTGGAATTACTCCTGGTATACTAATTATTTATCCATAAATTAGTTATCCAATGGAAAACGCTAATAACGAACCAGCCAACGAGGTTAATCAATCTGAGCAACAATCAGGGGATCAATATATGACTAGGCAGGATATAGAAAAATATTGTTGCTCAAGGGATAGCTAACACTATTCCAACAATGATAGCTCAAGGGATAGCCAACGCTATTCCAGCAATCGTTGCTGCTGTTAAAAATCCAATAGAACCACAGCAAATCATTCCTAGCAAACGTATTTCTGAAGATAACTTCAGTAATAGCGTAAACGGAGGCAATAATCATGTTAATCATGATGAGGAACTAGGACAAGTTCCGCTCTCTTAGAAAAAGAAAGCTGCAACGCCTGGTTGCACTTACAAGGAGTTCCTTGCCTGTAAACCTATAGAATTCGCAGGTAATGAAGGGGCAACTGCGGCACTGCGTTGGTTAGAGAAAACCGAGGCAGTGATCAGAATAAGTAAATGTGTTGAGGAAGATAAGGTTATGTACGCTTCGCACCTTTTCAAGGAAGAAGCGTTAGAATGGTGGAATACAGTGTTACAAGCTAAAGGAAGTGACGTAGCCTATGCCATGAGTTGGGAAGAATTTAAGCAAATAATAGAAAGAAAATTATGTCCCGAATATGAAAAAGAGCAGATGGCGAATAAGTTTTTAAGTCACCGAATGGTAGATATAGATTGTCGAGGGTATACTTCAAAATTCTTTGAGTATGCCAGAATTGTACCTACTTTGGCTTCGCCAGAACCGGTACTTATCTCTCGCTATATCTGGGGTTTGATTAGTGAGATTCGTGACATTGTCAAAGCTGCAAGACCATGCACGATTGACGATGCTGTAGAATTAGCTAACACTCTAACTGACGGATTGGTACGCACTCGGGAAGAAAATAGGAGAAAGGATTTGGCCCAGAAAATTTCCCAAGAATTTCATGTAGGTACTAGTAACAATTTCAAGAAAAAAGAAAATGGGCGATTTTCCACTATTCCATTTTGCAATACCTGCAAGGGAAAACATTTTGGAAAATGCAGAGGATGCTGCAATTACTGCAAAATTCCAGGACATTAAGAAGAGGATTGCAGGAAAAAGAAGGCAATAACTTGCTACAATTGTGGAGAACCCGGACACTTCAGAACAAGCTGCCCGAAATTAGGCAATCAAGCAAACGAAAAGACTGCAGAAGGGAATACCAAGAAAAACGCAAGAGCTTTTCAATTAACTACTCAGGAAACTGAACTAATTCCTGACATCATAGTCGGTACGTTTTAGTTCACAAACATTTATGCAAGTATTATTTGACTCTGGTGCAAACCAAAGTTTTATAAATACTTCATTCTGCCAAGCCCTTAAGTTACCCTTAATCAACCGTAGGCAGACTCTTACAATTGAAACGACAGATAGGAATTTCGTTAGACTAAATAAGATTTTTACGAAAAGCAAAGATAAAAATTTGGACATAAATTTTCTGCAAAACTTGTTACTAATTAATTTAGCCGGATTCGATGTTGTATTAGGAATAGATTGGTTAATAGCCAACTATGCTTGAGTTCTCTATGATCTAAGTTCCGTAGAAATCCATACACCCACAAGAAAATTAGTAATAATAACCAGAGATAAACCACAAAAGTTACTGAAATTAACATCGGTAATGAAGCTGGTCAGTTCTTTACAGAAACCAGGAATAGTATATATGGTATCGATAGTTGCTGATACCAAAAAGATAAGAAAATAGAAGACATTCCGATTATATCGGAATATCCTGACATTTTCCCCAAAACCTACCAGGATTACCACCTAATAGCAGAGTAGAACTTAGAATTTATCTAAATCCAGGAACTATACCAATAGCTAAGGCACCCTATCAGTTAGCACTCACTAAAATGTTAAGAATTAAAGAAACAATTAGATAAATTACTAAGTAAAGGATTTATACGACCAAGTTCCTCCATGTGGTAATACTTCAGTATCATTTATGAAGAAAAAGGAAATCCTAAGTGACTACGACTGTCATATTTAGAATCACAAAGGAAAGGTTGAAGACAGTTAGAAAAATGATATAAATAAAAGTCGTTGGAGTTCGAGTTGGAAACAAAGTACTATTAAGAGTATCTCCTTGGAAAGGAATAGTACGATTTGGTAAGAAAAGAAAAACTGAGTCCAAGATATGTTGGACCATTTCCAGTGATCCAACAAATCGGACCAGTAGCTTATCGTTTACAACTACCAGAAGAATTAGCTGGAGTACATGATGTATTTTCATATATCCAATCTCAAGAAATGTCTATCAGACGAATCCCTGGTAGTACCTCTTCAAGATATAGAGGTAAATGAAAATTTTAAATGGTAAGGAAACCATTACAAATAAAAAAATCGGAAGATCAAGTTTCTCAAACACAAACGATTAAGTACTAGTAAAAGTCAAATAAGAATCCAGGAAAAAAAAACCAGAGTATACCTGGAAACTAGACTCAGAAATAAGGTGAAAATACCCTCATCTATTTCAGTAAATCTCGAGGACGAGATTTTTCTGAAGGTGGGGAGGATGTAACAACTGTCACTAAAATCGATAATTAGGATGATAATTAGTCAATAAGAAAACTCTAATTGAGACACCCAATTAATTCTGCACTAGCCCTAAAATTTTCAGGACAATCGGAATCAGGATCAGGACCCCTAAAACTCAAGGGGGGTAAACCCTAGTTGGACGTTTATCTAAATTAAACGTTGTGTAGATCTGATTGGTCAATTTCATTGACTCAGCTAGGCTAGTCCCACGCGTGGCAACCTATAGTCGGTTTATACCCTTTACGGACCGTAAAGGGTTAGGCTTACGGTCCGTAAGCGATTCCAAATTCGTGTATAAATAGCAGGCATTGGCACTTGATTTCTGTGATTGAAACGACGGAAATTCTCTGAACGTACGTCGAGTTATACACAAATCAGTTCACAACACACACACACGATCACGAGGTGCTGCCGCAATCAGGGTAATAACTCAATCGCTATTACGATTCAACGTCCGATCGATTATAACTATCCAACGATTGTCCGAGTGCTGCTCAAATTGAGCTTCTACTTTGATTATTCATCGTGATTTCGACTTGAATATTTGAGTGATGTTCGAATTCGGACTATGCTCTGTTATTCGTTGTGAATCCGATTGAATTATCAAGTATTGCACTTGTTAATCATTGTGAGGGTTTGATCTCGTGAATTGACGTAACTGCTGAATTAGTTACTAACCTATTGTGTGTGCATTATTATTAAAATAGGTTAAATCAAGGCTAATCAGTAGGCTTATACTTTGCCCATTAAATCTGCAATGTGAGTCATTCTCTTTTTATCAACTGTTTTACAATACTACAAATTATTTTCAAAATGTTATAATTACAGGGATTAAGTCGTGGTTATCTTGACCGCTGGTTAGTGGGGTATTGTGCACATTACTAATTTCTCACCGTTAGGCAATAAGCCCTAACATGGGTTAGGCTAATAAGACCTAACAGTGACAAAACGTCACTAATTGGGTGACTGGACCCAATAGTGGTATGACCATCGTCACACGGGTGGCAAGACCAGATATTAATTAAGATACTGCCATAGTAATCGCTCTTATGCTGTAATTTATAACTATGTGTCATTTTATCAAAATGAATGATTCACTCAGTATTTCCCCGCTGACAAAACCTTTTTACAACATGTTTCAGGTGACATACTGTGATTTCAGTACACGTGCTACGGAGCACCATCAAGCTTGAAATAGTGGCTCAATTAAATAAACATGTTTGTAAAATAATGAAATTATGAGGTTTACGAGATTTATCCTGAAATGTAAATAAATAATATTCGGGCATTTTTCAAATTTAAACCGATCCTGTTAAGACTTCCGCTGTAAATATAAATACCACGGGATTTTCTGTCCCGCGGCTCCCGAAACGGGTCAAACCGGGTCGGGGGCCGTGACATGTACACTCCCGATCGTATATTACTTCGATATGTAGTTGTTGTTATGAAGAATGTAAAGCTAGAGATGGTAGTGTCGCGAACTCACAACTAGTTACTTCCCTATTAGAAGACATATAAAGGCCATCCTGGCTATATGAGTTCAACACTAGTGTATGTTATCAGTAGGAATGTGGAATGGACTGTAGCACATATGTTTTATTGAACCTGCCTATCTCTTAAGGCATACCAATCAATTCGCTAGTCTCAAAATGCCAACTCATAAAAAAAAACAGTTACCAAGTAACAAAGATGCAAGTATACACATAGTCTCACGTTGGCGCACGTATGTATAATTTCACATAATTAAGTGTGCTTACTATTACCGCGATTTTCCCAACACTTCCTCATACAAACAAGTCTATTATTACGTTCCGGACCATAATAACCCACTTGTCCTACGAGACTATCCTGGTACTCACCAGTACAACAAATTACAGAGTTCGTTAAGTGTTCTCTACTATGAATCATTTCACACTTATGTCCACTAAGGTTTGAGCTTGTAGTTATAGTCTAGGTCTCCTTAAAAGCATCCGAGTTCTCTATAACCAATGGCTCTGATACCATCTTCTGTCACACCCCGATTTGCAGCGGAAGGAAAAACGTGGGATGCAACAGACACCTCTGGTACAAGCACATTGTTTATAAAGACACTACATTTTATTTATTGCAAAATATTGATTACATACTACATGTATGTTACAACTGCGTGTTCCCATGAACCACATAAGTCTTCTAAGTCGCATGCGTCTATCTCAATATTTGCCAATAAACACGTCTTGAACCACATACATGGATCACATCAGTCTCAAGTTACCTGAAATGCATGTTAGTTTTTAAAGAGAGTCAGCTAAACGCTGCTGGTGAGTTTCACTATTTTAGTTTGTATTACATAAGTGTAATTATAGACAAATTTGGCACATCTAATTGAATATATGTATATATACTCTGAGCCCACAAGTGAAGCCTTGACTGTCACCTCAACCCCGTCGTCCACCACCACGGCACTGCCCCTATGTAGCTATGGCTAGTACCCCATAGCCTATGCTTAAACATGTACAATTGCGTATGTATCTCATGGCGTTCCTAGCCATCGCAATTGGGTTTGTGGGACCAATAGTACTATTTACATATTCACCGGCCTACGGTTAATCACTTGGGTATGTGGGGACTTTTCATGTACTAGTGTTTACTCAGATAATTCATGTTGTATCATGTATATATGTGCGCGTATAAACGTATGTAACATGCATTTCACCCCATGTAAAACAGGAAAACAGTTTGAAAAGGGGGAAGTAAAACTCACAGTGTATGCAGTAGTTTCACCCAGGATGTAAACAAGCAACTGGGTCAACTTCTAGAAGCATATATGCAAATATGGACTTACGTCAGTATCTAAGTCGGTAACACGTATAACTTGAATTATGTCAAGAGTTTTCACTCCAGATTGAGCCTATACAATACTAGTATGGTGATGGAGGTCAGGGTAGTATTAGTTTTCAGTTTGGCTTCCGGGCACCGGTTCGCGTGCCAGGCAATGTCAGTAGTTTAACATGTTTGGATAATGGTACGGGAATACCAATAATGCCAACACGTTTTTATTTAAGAATGATTAACTTTTCATTAAGGGAGTTTGGGTGTTTGGGAAGTCTAGGTTGCCCAATTTTTAGTTTCCATTCTCGCCGTCGGGGATCCTTCCGAATGGTGGTGGAACACACCCAGAGTGTCCCACTTACCCTGGAACCTCCCAACATACTCCCGGTGTCCCAATTATAGTCAAGATAGGTTTTGGTCCGTTCCCAGTTTCGGCAGGTTCGTTGTCCTGTAAACAGTCGAATTTAATTAAAAGAAGCGTTTTAAAAGCTGAAAAATCCCATTTAATCTACATGTTTCATAAAATTCTGAGAATTTTTGTAGAGATCAGTAAAATATATAGATTATGAAAAAAATAATTTGGGAATTTATTTCGCTAATTTAACTTCTTAAATAAATCAATTGTAAAACAATATTTAACCAAATAATTCACTTTGCTTATCATCCGATGTCCAAAAATTCCCAAAATATTTCAGGAACTCCCTTACATGTGCAGAAACTCCCTGTAAAAATTTGGAATTTTTCCGATTTCGTTTCAGTGCGTTTCCGGCTACCGAAAACTCGTAAAAATGCGTATTTTTAATCCGAAACAAAAACCAACCAATAGACTCAGAAACTTCCCAGAAACTTCTCCATATGTCCCTTAGTGTTCATGTAAATTTTGGTGATTTATTGACTTAGTTTGGTATTTTTTTTGGATTTGTTTTGATAAAACAGTAAACAATTCACCAAAAATTGTAGAAAATTCCAAAAATTCTAAACTTTTACGTGGACCTTCCTGTCAATACCTTACATCACCACGCCAAATTTCAGCTCAATCCAATACCCACGGACCAAGTTATGGTCTAAAAAATATTCTGCCTATGCTAGTTTCGAGTTTCGAGCGATATACCTAGCGATTTCTTCGAGTCCGAGTGTTTTTCTTGAGTCTAGAAGTATGTATGGACTATATTCAGTACCTATACATCAAGTACAATCCAAATATGCTAGAACTTAGATCAATCAAGCTTTGATTCATTGTTTTTCGGTTAATCGAATAGTTATCCGATTTTTGTCGAATAAGTGTTGATTAGTGTATCAAAACCCAAAGATTTGTAACTATGGCTGCCATATAACACCAGGGAACTCCCATGGTGTTCTTATTCAGCCCTTAAACTTGTTTAAACCTTCAAAATTCATGGATTAAAAAAGGTTGTCATGGCCTAAACCATGTTTAAATCAAGAAACCAAGCCTAAACACTTAAAGATTTGAGTTAATACCTTGAATTTGTGGAAGTATAAGGTGAAATCAGCTGAGTGTTCTTGAGAGAATCCAGAATTTTGAGATTATTTTTATGTGAAAATGAAAGAAAAATGAAAGTAAAAACAATATAAAAAGGAAAAAAAAACATTAAAATAAGGGGGGTGCCCACCCTCGCTTTGTCATGCTTTGTTTTACGTGTTAAAAGATGATGTGTATCTTCTGTTGAGTGTTTAGGTTCATTTAGGGTCCCGGACGCGTTCGCGATTTGCGTGACGGACTCCATTTTGCGCGTAATTAGTGTCAAAAGACTCGGTTTTAAAAATTATGTATAAACGTCTTGAAATCCGAACCCAGTTACGTTTTAATCATAAAAGACTCGTATTAGAGTGGTTTAAGTGTTTTTAAGCTTGATTGTTCGTTCCTTGCACTTTTGATTGCCTTATGTTATGCCTAAAACGAAGGCGTTTCCCTAACCGGGCAGCTGCTTCGATTTGCGTGCCCGATTTCTGACTGGCCTCAAACCTTATATTACAGTCTATGGCAAACAATTAAGATGTTCCTGGAACTCGGAATCTTAAATAATGCTACGGATAACCTAATAATCAACGTCAAAGGTTTAGTGCGCTGTTAAACGGGAAGCTCCAGTTTAACACGTGTTTAAAGTCTAAGGATACCAATTTCACATCACGGGTCCTTATTAGTGTCATGTCATTCCTAACGTGTTTTCTGATTTATCATAACCGTAATTTGTATCGTTCCGTAATTCTATAAGTAGTATGTATAGTTAGGGTTCAAGCGGAATTAGGGTTTTGGGATTTAATTCATCGTAATTACTCAGGCATCACTACAAGCATTATAATTCCAATCTATCCACTAACGTACTTATGTCATACTCTATAATCCATGTATTAGGCCATTCGTATTCCCAAAGTCATCCAACCACACACAATTGCGTACTATTAAGTCTGTAGCGCACTACATCAATTTAGGGTTTTCAGTGAACTTTTGTACATAACATAATTATTGTTTTGCATTGTACATTCTATCAAGCATATATTAACACATTTCCAGATTCAATTCCTCAAGAATCTAATTGTATGCGCATCGTGTTCTGTAATCAAGGACTAACAACAATTAGGATATACCGGGATTTCACAGTTGTTACACTGTGTGAGCTGGAGTTTGATCAGGAATATAATCATCCCAAGTGAAATTCTCCCAGCTAAAACCTTCAGGTAACCTCTCATCATCTTGATCTATTATCAAAGCTTTACCATCAGCTGAAATATATTTATCCCAGTTGATTCCAGTTGATGGTTTCTGTTCATCTTGATTAACCACACAAGCTCTCTTTGATGAATCTTCAATCACATTTCTTCCATGTGCAGTTTGTGCCTGATGTTGTTGTTGAGTTGGTTGTTGAGCAACTTGATGGTAGATGGCCTTCCGGTAGTAATCATTGTTGTTGTTGAACGGATTTTGAGCTTCACTTGCTTCGTGATTGGTGCACTCCCTCTTGAAGTGTCCTTTCTCCCTGCAACGAAAACAAGTGACTTTAGATTTATCAAATCCTAAAGTAGAAATGTTAGCCTCACGAAGATCATTTCTTCTTGTAATATGCTTGAATTTCTCAGCTCTCCTCAACACACTTGCCAAACACCATTTTATATCCATTAGCTCCATCTCCTCAGCATCTATTTGATCATAATCCTCTTTTGTAAGCATTGGATTCCCGATTTTTCCTGCCACAAAGCTACTGTATGATTCTAGCACCATTCCCAACAAAGACATATGATTCTTAGCAACTTCCTCTGAGTAATCTTGATCATTCTCAAGATTTAATACAATGTTGCATTGAAGTTTTCTTCCATTCTTTGTTGCTGAAATGTTTGGATCGAATGACGGAAATGATGAGAAACTCGTCTTGCTGCTTGATCCTGTTGAAGAACTTCCAGATGAATTCTTTGCATTAAAAGCAGTTTCCACTTTTGGAGAAAAATTTGTGGTTTTCTCATTCAACCCTGTTTTGTAATACAACCCAATATCTTGTTCACCATCAAAATCTTTCATTCTAACAATCTTTCATTGCTCCATCTCTTGAGCTTCCAACTTTTCAATGAATTTACTCAAAGCTAGCGTGTTAAATCCTTTCTTGTTTCTGAGCATCATCAGATATGTGCCCCATGTTTCATGTGGTAATGCATCAGCTAATTTTTCAATCAACTCTTCATTATCTTTGTTGATACTCACCCTTCTCATGTTAACCAACAAATTGCAGTATCTTTCGATGATCTGCTTTGTGCTTTCATTCTTCAAACCACGAAACAAATCAAATTCTTTCTTCAGAAGAGATTTCTTGTTCTTTATCATTTCCTGACTCCCAGCAAACTTTGATCTTAGAGCTTTCCAGATTGAATATGAACTTCCGTTATGTTGCAATAAGACCATGATGTCTTCTTTCACAGCTTGTTGTAACAGACTCAGCATCATTTTCTCATTTTTGTATTTTCTTTTATCTTCAGCACTCATGTCTTTGATAGCAATCACTTCTTCATCGTCATTCATCGGTCTCACATAGTTTGTCTCAACACATTCCCAAGCATCCAAATAGTTAGCTTGTACCCAGTTCTCGAAACGACCTTCCCAACCCTTATACTCCTCAATATTCATTAGCTTGGGCGGTTTTTGCATAGTTCCCGTTTCGTTTTCCAACATTGTGTTCTGTGCAAGACTGATCGGGGTAACCGGGGTAGCGAATGCGTTATAAAATTCTTCGTCCATGTTTCGGATTTCAAGAAATTTTCAAGACAGTCTTTGAAGCGAAATAACCAAACTTCAAACATTAACTGTTCAAGCGAAATTACTAAACACTGATTCAAGCGAAATCAGTCAACAATGTTCAAGCGAAATCTTGGTTCGAACGGAATCACCAAGATTTTTCCAAGCGGGATCACCAAAATTTTTGGAGCGGAATCACCAAACAATTTGGAGCGGAATCAACACAATACTTTCAAGCGGAATACCAGTTTAAATGGAATCACTAGTATTTTCAAGCGGAATATCACGTCTCAAGCGAAATCATGATCAAATTTCAAGCGAAATCATGCTGATGTCATCATTCAATCGATCCTTTTCAAGCGGAATTACCAAATCAATAGTTTTAGATTGAATTTTAACTTGAAACTTTTAAGGCTTTGTTAAAACATGATTACGCACATACTGTGAAAATTTGAGCCAATTTTAACCGTGAAAAATTGTTTAATTTGAAAAAGAAGGTGTAGAAGTCAGAAACAACAGCTGAATTGGTATGAACTCTTCCTCCTGAGCTCTGATACCACTTGTAGGACTGTTTTCAGACCCGCACGAGTCGATCAAAAGAGTTTTACTCAGTTTGAATGGCGGAAACAGACAAACTGAGGTCAATTCAGCAAGAAGATTACTTTAAACTGTCTCTTTGATTGATAGAATGACGTTTACAGCGTGACGACACTTCGGCAGCACTTCGTTGCAAACCGGAATGAATTACTATGTATAACCTCGGAAGGTTTTTCCCTATACAGCTATGGTCACCTAAAGTGTTTGGTCGGATCCTAATGATCGACCAAATGGGTCGGGTTCGAAAGTATAAGCGATTGATTAGATCACTTACCTTTACGACCCTAAACAAGCACAAATCTAAAATTGACGAGCTAAACATGCTAGAACATGTTTAGTAAAGTTAGAAAACAGGATTGGTATTAAAACAAACGGTTTTAATACCCTAGAGTAGTTTGGTTACAAAATACGCGAGAAAACGCATTTTGGCCGAAACTACGACTCGTTACTGAGCCTAGATAACGTGGTAATCAGTAGGTATAGTCACTAGGGACTATAACCATCGTGATTAAGCTCACGTTATGAAGTTCAAACGAACTTCGCGTTGACCATAAACTGGTCAATGCAGAAAGTCAAACGCAGTTTGACTTTAACGCTAAAATGAACGAAAAACGCGAAAGAATACTTACAGAAGGTCCCCGTAAGATTGATTTCCAAGTATTTCTCAGGTATGAAGTGATAACCACTCCAACTTAGAGAAAATCTCAGAAATCAAGTGAGTTGGGGGTGAAAAGGGTGGGGGTATTTATAGGAAATGGACCACCGTTAGGATCGTTCATCAAAAAACGTGCCTCGATCTCAACCGTCCATGTGTGCCCCTTGTTTTGGGAAACCTTGGGCACCCATAGATTCAGTCCATGGTTTAAGAAATACCATTTGCAATGGGTTTTTGGGTGATTAACAGCTGTAAACAGCTGTTTGCAACAATTCTCTAGATCTGGGGGTCCTCTCACGCCCCGTGTAAGATTCAAAGAAGTCTTACGTGCCAGGCCTGAGGAAAGTTTGGCAGAAATGTCAAAACAAGCCCCTGCATTACAGAAACTTGCATTTTGGCTCATTTTTGGCACGTTTAAGCCCCGTTAACCTCATTTCAAGGCTTTAAAATGAAGTTAAAGTATAGGGAACTCAAAAAATGTTCAAAAATATTCCGGATGTCGGTTCATTTGGTCGTACGGTTGCGTTGTTCGGTTAATTACGACGAGAGTCGTAACGAACGCAAAAACGATCCAAATTACGCGACAAATAGATTTTTATCAAGCCAAACACTAAAATAAAATATTTTACTGTTTACATAAATTTTTGGATGTCCGGATGTATTCAGAACGTAAGTTATGCGTGAAAATGCAAACTTATGCACTTTTTGACGCTTTTAGTCCCTGAATGAGCATAAAGTTTATTTTAGCACACCGAACTCCTCAAAGCCTAATTCTAAGCTATGTAAAGGGTATTTAGGGTGTGTTTAACTTATGATCATGTTCCGGAATGTTCGTTACAGTTCAAATCGGCATACTTTCGTAGTTTGTCAATTTTAGTCCCTGTAAGCGAATAAACTTGATTTTGCCATACCAAAGCCTTCAAAACTTATTTCTAAGTTATGTAAAGGTTATTTACGGTATGTTAAACATAAATTGATGTTCCGGAGTATTTGTCGTGTTAAACTGAGTACGTTTATGCACCAGTATTCGTATAATTCTCCAGAAAGCGATATAGAGTTTGAGATTGAATAAAAGCCAAAACATGAAAAACATCAAACATAAACAAACAAACATTGGGATCAAATAACTTTATTCCATTGATAACTGAACTGTTTACAATGATTACAAGCACAGATGTCACAAGAGAATGGGCCGAGCCCAAAAAAAGTCTTTGTAAACAGGACCAACACGTCCTCTTACTTGTACATAAGTTGAAAACGTTACCCAAGTTTGTAAATCCATGTAGTATGAGTTTGCGTCAAATGAATATTAAAAACTTATGAACGTATAGTGTTGTAAGTTGGTATGTGAAGCGTCTATGAACATGTTAATCATTAATGTTTCGCGAGGACATTAATATATGCGACGACATAGGAGGTACTCAACCCGCGTAGGCAATTTAAGTGTCGATTTCTCGACGATGGACACAACAGCACTCTAGTGGTCACCCTTGGACCGTGAGTGGGGCTCGCCCGTACCCATTAGATCTAACCTTTGTTCCTTGGTCCTCAAAAGGATTAATGGCACCTCAGTTACAGCCTATGCTCACATGATCTAAGAGTTCATTCCATAACTTAATCATACCTAAGTTTGACATATATTCCCCCCCCCCCCCGTAAGTTGTAAACCGAAACGTTGAAAGAAAAGGGGGACATGATCTCACTGAGTTGTCTCGTTTTTCGTACGCAGGCCAACCCAGTCTCGTTGTTGTAATTAGGATATTCTCGTCACTAGTCATGAAAATCATGCACGTTTTGTAGAACCGGTATGTTTAGTATAATTCGTTCGTAAACTTTTCAAGTTCGTTGAAATTCATTTGCAACATAGATTATAAATATGTGTTTTCGTTTATCGAAATAGTGTTTTCTTTTGCAAAAACTTGCATGTCTTTCCACCCCCGAAAACATTTATAAAAATGTAAAACAGTAAAAAGTGGGGGTTATGAACTCACCTGAATTTCCATGTGCAAAGCTAGCTTAACGTGATTCCGTGATGTCATTCCAAGAATGTGAACTCGCTAGCGTGCAACTATGACATTCCTACGAAGGAATACTTATAAATTTTCTAATTTAAACGTAGCTAAACTACGCATCACCGAGCTCTACCGAATCGTTATCAAACGATCCTAAGAAGGTGTTATTGTCTTGACTTTGAATAACCAGTCTATGGTTATTTGATCCCGTTTATAATTGGGATAAACACTAAGTCTCGAAAACGACTTAGTTTTCTGAGTTATTAGGATACATAGTTATATATAAATATAAAAGTATTTACGAAGTCATGTTAGTCGTCGTGAATAGAAGTACATAGATGAATGGTAGTACAACTCTTCGTAGTTTTCGTAAGACGTAATACATAATATATATATATATATATATATATATATATATATATATATATATATATATTCGAAATCTTATCGTTTGAAATGAACATAACGACTATATTCATGTTATAACAATATTCGGATTCTAGACGATGGAAATAAATATAAATAATTATATTTATTTTATATGATTTTCGAATACTAAACGCTTGAAATAAAAATTCCGAATCATTGACGTTTGGAATAAATTTTAAGTGGTAAAACTGTCCGGAAATGTCAATGTTTGAAATAAATATAAACATTATATTTATTTTAAATAAGTATCGGGTTTCATTAGCTTATAACGGCTTTTGTTGAAACGCTATAATTGTGTTTTTGTAAGTTATAAGACGTCGCCAAAATAAATATACATCTATATTTATTTTATAAAAATACTTGAATCCGATGGGTGTTGTTTTCCGAATAAATACGTTTCGTGTTACGGATTTGACGAAAAATGGGCAGAGTCTCCTCTGTTTTTGGACGTTCCCGACAATACAGGTTGTCGATATAATTTTCAAAACTCAACAATTTATGTAACAACAATATATATAGCCTTTTGTCGTGCTTCAAACATAATTTTCATCGAATATTTATCGCGCTCAATCTAATATATATATATATATATATATATAAACGAAACTTTGTGTAACGATAGACGTATGAACTAATCAATGTACTAAAACTCGACAATGTATAATATTAATAGATCGGGTCGAGCTCGGTTTCGCGTTTAAATGAAATATATATATAAAAACTCAATAGTATTTCGTGTCGTTATTGTCTTACCGAATCTCGCGTCGATTAGTTGACCAGCTTTGAGCACAGTTGACCCGCGTTGACCTATTGACCATGTCTGACCTGAGTTGATTTTCGTTGACCGCGTTTGACCAGTTTTGACTGTGTTGACCCGTGCCCGAATCGAACCAAGTTGAACCGAGTTGAACCATAACTGAACCTAGTGACTCTGATGTTGACCAACTTTGACCCAAACCGAACCCGAACTGAAGCTGACCAGGTTGGCCCGAGCCGTACCCGAACTGATCTGTTGACCGATGTTGACCATACCCGAGACTTGACCCGCAAAATCCGAACACGTAATCTGACCCGAGACCAAATATGAACCGTGTGAACCGAAACCCGTACCAAGACTGACCTCGTTGACCAGTCAACACAGCGTGTTGACTGGGTTGACCCGAACCCGAAACATTACTGAGTTGACCGGAACTCGAACCAAGGTTGAACCAGAAAGGTGAAGCCCAATCAACACCACCACCGTCCGCCGTTCTCCGATGGCTGGAGCTTGTCTCCGCCGTCCACATCCACCACCGCCTGGCCCGCCTTCACTAACCCAACCCGAAACCCGGAACCATGTAACCACCGCTACTACCGGGGAAGAGAACACCTCGAACCGTGGCTGCCGGAGACGAAAGTGACACTTCTATTGCTCTTAACAGAAAAATGGAGAGAAGAGGGATTTCGGTTGGGTGGGTTGGGAGCCGAAATGTGTGTTGTAGAGGTAGAAAGTATTTTTGCAAGAATAAAATGTATTTAGATTGATATGTTGAGCAAATACATATATGATTTGAAAATGGAAATTCAATTATGAAAGATGAAGGAACCAAATGGTATGGTGGAGTCTTGTACCTCAATATTTTATTTGCAATCCTATAATGTCTAGCATGGTGAGGTTGGTAGGCTTTCTGTTTAAATCATGAAATGCTAGATTTTTTTTTTTTTTGGTTAAGTGTAATCTCTGACAAAATATTGACTTCATCAATTACTCTTTATTATATATATATATTTATATATATATATATATATATATATATAGTTTTCTTTAATGGCCATCGAAATCTATAGGGAAAGAGGGACAATTTTTACTGTCTTGACTAATAGGAAAGCCCACTGTGGAAGTCCTATATGTAGATAATTCAATATAAGATGGTTGAAATTAAGTTTTGGCAAGGTGTAGGGACGATTTACTTAAGCTAAAAAAACAAGAACAAGTGCATTAACAACTTAATGAATGATTTAAGAGGATTTAGGGATAGACGTTCTTCCCAAAAACAAGATTAAAAATCAAATTCATAAACTTATTAGTTTATATAAATCAATCCTTTTAAAATTTGATTTATCAAAATCAAATCACTTAAAATTCATAAATATATAATATGTGACTTTTGTGTGTATTATATATATATACACATGTGCGTGTTAGCGATCTCGAAACCTTTAAATAAATACGAAAATACGTATAAATTTTGTATTTGTCGGCATTGTCAGAATTTCGTACGGTTTCAGTTTATTACCGTTAAATTTCCAGTAGTTTCTTCGCAGATCGTCATACGTGCACTGTTAGGTCGAATAGGCGTTCCTAGGCTTACTAAAAGCCTAATTAAGTTAATACGTGCCTTAAACACTATTTATCATCGCCTTAAATGTTTGTTAATCGCATAATTATAAGTCGCTAATTACCGGTTGTCAAAGGCGGGGCCCCTATTGTTGGTGATGTCATTCTACCCATTGCTGAGGCCCCTGCAAAGGAGCTTCCTGCTGGTTCACCTGTCCCAGATTCCTTTGAGTCTGTGGCATCTGCGTCCTTACACACTCAGGGAGTGCAGCATCACTCTTCAGACGCCGACCCTGACATGGCGTTATCAGCTGCATCCGGTCCCTCACGCGAGTTCGAGTTTGATCACGAGGTTGACGATGATTTTGATCCTGTCTTTCCCCTGATTTCGATCCTGACCAGGAGATCGAGTTCATTCACTTGGACCAGCCCCTAGAGGCGCCTGTAGCTCCTGTTGAGCCTTTGTTTGATGTTCCTACTGATTTTGATATGGATCTTGTTGATCCTGAGCCCGCCATGGCCCCTGAGCCAGTCGTTGCTCCTGATCCGGCACTAGAGCATGACCCTGTTCATGATGATGCACCAGCCATTGCACCACTTGTTGATGATATACCCATTGCTGATCATCCTGTTGTTGCTTCACCGTTGGTGGATGGTCCTGTTGTTGACGCTCCGTTACCTGATCCTATGCCGGTACTGTTTGACCGTGCACCTTTTGCTGCTCATATAGATCCACGTTACGCCGACACCCACAACGGGTGGATTGATGACGATGACGATTACCAACCATTTGTGCGACCTGTCACTCCCCCAGTAGCACCCATTTCTACACCCACTGATATCCCGTTGTTTCCCCCACACACCACAGATGCTCATCGCACAGATCTTCCCATTACGTTCCTTCAGGACATACCGCCACCTCGTCCTGGAGAGGGGTCATCGAGGCAGCCGCCTGTTTCTGCTCCACCAGTGTTGTCATCACCTTTTCCATTCACGTCTCAGTTTCCCCATGTTGCACCACCTACTGTACCATCCTTCATGCCATCGAGCGAGCCATTTTTATGGACTACGCCCCCTATCATGCCATTGTGTTATCCGTATCACCCATACCCTGTTGGGTACTCTACGGAGGACATACTTACATCTTTGATGATACAGCAGGAGGCATTGGCACGTCGTATACAGGAGTTGAAGAGAGCTCCACGACCACCTTGCCATTGTCAGACCCCATTTGCAGCACCACACACTCCTCGTCCACTTTCACCTGATTCAGACGTCCGTTTCTTGACCTCTGAGCAGCAGATAGCATATTTGTTGTGCGTCTGTCGTGCTTTAGAGGAGGACTGGCTACACATGCGTCGCCTGTATTACTCTCGTTTTCCTCCTCCTCCTCCTCCGCCATCAGCATAGGCATTTTGGTTCGATGTAGGTAGACTTTTGGTGAAAAGACCGCGATTGTGCCGACTATACAACTTTTTGGAAGACCGCATTTTGATGTCATGACTTTTGATGTTTAGATTTTTATTGTGTAGATGACTAGACAGTTCAGACAAGGGCAATGTGGCCCTTAGTCACCTTTGATGTACGATACAGTTACAAAACTTGTAAACATTATTGTGGTCTTGATTTATGATAGCGCAATCGCAGTATTCTCATTATATGTGTTGTTGGATTTATTGTTTTAAATTTTATAACATGAGATGTTATGTGCTTGATTAATTTGTAACATGAGATGTTATGTGCTTGATGAATGTTGTTACGTACGTATACCATTTACTATGACCTGACCAACGTGAAACATCTTTTAGAAGATGCCACCAAGACGTGATCCGCGCATGCCCACTAATGAGGCAGAACTCCAAGGAATCATTGCCGCAACTATCGCGCAATATGCTGCTTCTCATGCAGAAACGAGTGGAAATATCTCGCACAACCATGGCAATAACAATCCACCTAATGGTAATGTTAAGTCATTTGAGATATACTATGATACATTTGGATATTTTTAGCACGTTCGCTAATACCATTTGTAAAATCAAACGTATGTGCAGGGTGCACCTACAAGCAATTTCTCGATTGCAAGCCCGTGAACTTCGACGGCACAGGAGGTGCTGTTACGTTTGTTAGATGGGCTGAGAAGACTGAATCTGTCCTTAGAATGAGCAAGTGTGCTCCCGAGCAACAAGTGACCTACATCTCAGGGCTATTTCTGGATGGAGCCCTATCTTGGTGGAATTTGCAAGTGCAAACCTTAGGAGAAGCTGCTGCTTATGCGATGTCATGGAATGAGCTGAAGGAGCTCATGAGAAGGAAGTACTGCTCACGTGCTGAAATTCAGAAGCTAGAGACTAAGTTCTGGCACCTAAAAATGGAAGGTCCCAAGATTGCAGAGTATGTTCAGAGATTCCACGATTTGTCCCATGTAGTGTCGTACATGGTTACACCGGCGTTTAAGCGTATTGAGCGCTTTATCTAGGGATTGGCACCTCAGATCATGAGTATGGTTACAACGTCCAAGCCTATAACAATCACAGAAGCCATGGATCTTCGTGTGGCTCTTACTGAGGAAGCCATTCGGTTGAACAAGTTCTCGAATTCTGAACCGAAGAAGAAAGAGACTCACGTGGAGTCGTCTGGTGAAAACAAAAGGAAATTCTCAAACTTCAAGCAAGGTACAAGCAATGCGAACAAGAAGGGTGAATCGAGCACACCGGCAAGAGCTGCAACCGGTGTTGAGAACAAAGGAAAATGTTATATGGGTACTTTGCCCAAGTGTGACACGTGCCAGCGCCATCATTCTGGTCCGTGCCGATTAAGGAAATGCGAGTCATGCGAAAGGAACGGCCACACGAAGGATATGTGTTGGGTCGGAACTGGTGCTGGGCGTGGTGGTAATCGAGGTCATGGGAATGGTAATGGAAACCGCCAGCAAGGAGGAAACAGCGGAAATGGAAACCGCGGAAACATTGCGAATCAAGCTGGGAATGGAAAGCGCAACCAAAACAACACTCAAGCTGGAAACGGAGGTGGTCATGGTCGAGGACCTGGTTGTTTTAATTGTGGAGAAGTTGGGCACTTCAAGAGCGAATGCCCAAAGTTGAATCAAGCCCGTGGAAGAGTGTTTAACATTGGAGCAAGGGAAGCACGCCAGGATCCCAACGTTGTCACGGGTACGTTCCCTATAAATCAACGCTTTGCATCTGTTCTGTTTGATACTGGTGCCGACTATAGTTTCATATCGTTAGAATTTAAGAATATGCTTGGGTTAACTACTAGTAAGTTAGATGTACCGTACTCAATTGAACTGGCTAATGGAAAGCTAGTTGAAGCAAATGAGGTCGTCATAGGTTGCGTAATCGAGCTGGGAGAACGCGAGTTTACTTTGGATCTACTACCAGTCAAGTTGGGAAGCTTCGACGTGGTAGTAGGGATGGATTGGTTGTTAAGCAACAAAGCTGAGATTGTGTGTCACGAAAAGACCATTCGCATCCCAATTCTGAAGGCTAGGAAGTGTTTGCAGAAGGGATGTGTTGCCTTCTTGGCACACATCGTGGATAAAGAAGCTGCTGAGCCAAAGATCGAAGACATACCAGTGGTAAAGGAATATCCTGAAGTCTTTTCAGAAGACTTGCCAGGATTGCCACCTCAAAGGCAAGTTGAGTTCCACATTGACTTAGTTCCAGGCGTCGCGCCTGTGGCTAAGGCACCCTACCGACTTGCGCCTTCGGAGATGCAGGAGTTGTCGACGCAACTTCAAGAGCTGTTAGACAAGGGATTCATCAGACCAAGCTTCTTACCTTGGGGAGCTCCAGTTTTGTTTGTCAAGGAAAAGGATGGTAGTTTTCGTATGTGTATCGACTACCGAGAGTTGAACAAGTTGACAATCAAGAATAGATATCCTCTGCCGAGAATTGATGACCTATTTGATCAGTTGCAAGGTTCAAGTTACTACTCGAAGATCGATTTGCGATCAGGTTATCATCAACCGAGAATTCAAGAGGAAAGTATTCCCAAGACTGCTTTTAGAACTCGATATGGACATTACGAGTTCCTGGTGATGCCGTTTGGGTTGACAAACGCGCCAGCTGTTTTTATGGATTTGATTAACAGAGTTTGTAAACCGTACCTCGACAAGTTCGTGATTGTGTTCATCGATGATATTTTGATCTATTCGAAGACGAAGGATGAGCACGAACAACACTTAAGAGCTATTTTGGAGCTACTTAAAAAGGAAAAGTTGTATGCCAAGTTTTCGAAGTGCGAGTTTTGGTTACATGAAGTCCAATTTCTTGGACATGTGGTTAATGGAGATGGAATCCACGTGGATCCCACAAAGATTGAAGCAATCAAGAATTGGGAGACTCCAAAGACGCCAACCGAGATACGACAATTCTTAGGATTGGCTGGTTACTATCGACGATTCATTGAGGATTTTTCAAAAATCGCTCAACCTTTGACTTCCCTCACCCAGAAAGATAAGAAGTTCGATTGGGGAGACAAACAAGAAGAAGCGTATCAGTTGTTGAAGGAGAAGCTTTGTAATGCACCGATCTTATCGCTACCCGAAGGAACGGATGATTTCGTGGTATATTGTGACGCCTCGCGTGAAGGTTTAGGATGTGTGTTGATGCAGCGACAAAAAGTTATAGCTTACGCGTCACGCCAGTTGAAGGTTCATGAGAAGAATTATACCACGCACGAGTTAGAGTTGGGCGCAGTGGTATTTGCGTTGAAAATCTGGCGACATTACTTGTATGGTACGCGATGTACAATCTTCACGGATCATAAGAGTCTGCAACACATATTCGACCAGAAGGAGCTAAACATGAGACAAAGACGCTGGGTCGAATTGTT
The DNA here is from genome assembly GCF_002127325.2 of Helianthus annuus. Lineage (NCBI taxonomy): Eukaryota > Viridiplantae > Streptophyta > Magnoliopsida > Asterales > Asteraceae > Helianthus > Helianthus annuus. Next base: position 116,626,830 of record NC_035436.2, read on the forward strand.
GAACGACTACGACTGCGAGATCAAGTGTCATCCAGGGAAGGCGAATGTAGTCGCCGATGCCCTAAGTCGAAAAGAAAGGATCAAGCCCATAAGGGTTAGGGCTTTAGAGATGATTGTCCAGACGGATCTCTCATTGCGCATTCGTGCCACGCAAAGAGAGGCTCTGAAAGAAAGGAACATTGAGGAGGAATATCTCCGTGGGATGGAGAAACAGTTGGTACCAAACGAGGAAGGAACTTTATGTTTTATGAAAGATTTGGGTTCCTCTGTTTGGTGGTTTGAGGAAAGTTATTTTCGATGAAGCTCACAAGTCACGGTACTCTATTCATCCCGGAACGGATAAGATGTACCAATATCTAAAGGATTTCTACTGGTGGCCTAGGATGAAAGGCGATGTTGCAGTTTATGTTGGTAAATGTTTAACATGCGCCAATGTAAGCCGAGTACCAGAAGCCTTCAGGTCTACTGCAGCAACCTGAGATACCCAAATGGAAATGGGAACAAATTTCGATTGATTTCATAACAAAACTGCCAAGAACGCCCAAAGGTCACGATACTATTTGGGTAATAGTAGACCGGTTGACGAAATCTGCGCACTTCTTGCCCATCAGAGAAAAAGATAACACGAGCAAATTAGCTGAGATATACATGAGAGAGATCGTTGCACGTCATGGAGTGCCTCTCTCGATCATCTCTAATAGAGACGAAAGGTTTGTGTCAAGAATTTGGCAGTCCTTTCAAGAAGCATTCGGTTCCCAGTTGAACCTAAGTACAACCTTTCACCCACAAACTGATGGACAGAGTGAACGAACGATTCAGACATTAGAAGATATGCTGCGAGCTTGCGTTATGGATTTAGGTGGAAGTTGGGATACTCACCTACCATTGGTCGAATTTTCATACAACAATAGTTATCACGCAAGTATTCAAGCCGCACCATTCGAAGCTCTTTATGGACGCAAATGTCGATCACCGATTTGCTGGGCTGACGCAGGTGATAGACAATTAGTTGGTCCGGAAGTGGTCCAGGAAACCACAGACAAGATTGCACAGATCCGAGAACGCATCAAGGTGGCTCGCAATCGACAAAAGTGTTATGCGGACCGAAGAAGGAAACCTCTGGAATTCGAGGTGGGAGACATGGTTTTGCTGAAGGTTTCACCGTGGAAGGGTGTGGCATGCTTTGGAAAGCGTAGGAAGTTGAATCCGTGCTACATTGGTCCATTCAAGATTCTGGAGAGAATTGGTTTGGTAGCATATAAGTTGGACTTACCTGCTGAACTTAACGGCGTTCATGATACATTCCATGTATCGAACTTGAAGAAGAGTCCAACACAAGAAACTGTTGTCATTCCTGCTGACGAAATTCATATTGAGTACACGCTCCATTTTGTTGAAGAACCAGTTGAGGTTACTAATTGGAAGGTGAACAAAACACGCAGGAGTAGTGTCAAGCTCGTCAAAGTTCGTTGGAATGCAAGACATGGTCCAGAATTCACATGGGAACGTGAGGAGCGTATGAAAGAAAAGTACCCCCATTTATTTCCCAAGACCCCTGCAACTAGAAGCAGAGCCTAAAATTTCAGGACGAAATTTTCTTAACGGGGGGAGAATGTGACAACCCTCACAAATCCAGGTATCCGTACGAATTAATTAATATTTACTTAGTGCTTAAATACTGTGCTTGATTACAATTATGATTAAACTGCCTTCTATTTTCTGATACATACATACTCATGCATCACATTTTATACTGTCACTTTATTATTTACACCCAAACAATAGTGACAAACTTGATGCACAAAAGCATAGTTAGCACAGTGAGCGGATAACCCAGTAAACATGCTAACATTGCCAGCACCTAGACAGACTATATTTTTGAGGCCAGTATGAGCCAGGAATAGAATACTACACTAGTAGGGAATGTAGGGAGGTGAGGACCATAAAACTGCGTCACTAGGTGATAGTTATAGTGACCGGAAGTGCCTAAAACATACTTAAAGTGCAGAATTCTGCACTAAATACCAAAATTCAGCATTTAACAATGCTAGTAAAGTGCAAAAACTTGGTAAAATAGTCCTAGACACTTTCCAAAGTGTTGGGAATTTAATGTGTCACTAAAAACAATATAACAGACACTTTAAAGCTTTATTTAGCACTTTAATGGATCAACATCCAACCGAACAACCGGACTTTACCCGGAACATAAAAATATTGCCAAGTACATTGTTTTTACTTTTCTGAGCTAGTTAGGGTCCCCGAACACCCTAACACACCTTATATTACATAACACACTTATACACTAACTAAATATCATTAGATCTTAACTAAAGTGTAACTAGATCATCACCACCCAACCCCATACTTCCCCCCCCCCCTAATCGACGGTCACCACAAGGGTGACCCACTCTTGTTTCTTTTGATTATTATAATGGTACATGTAGGGGGATTAGAAACACAATGTATGTTGGTTAACAAAGAAATGTGGTTTATAAATATATATGAGAGATAACCATCTCATTTCATAAAACAATCAACATCAACAACTTCTTCCCTTTCTCTCCTTCCCCACCTACGGCCGCCAACATCCTCCACCATACACCCACCATCAACTTCCAATCAAGCCATTTTCTATACACACAAAGGTGCAAGAGGTTCAACAAACAAGCTTGGTGCACTCGGAAGCTCAAGGACCACTCTAGTTTTCTTTTATCCACCACTTTTACGCCTTGTTTCTCCCCTACCCTTGTGCTAGTAGTAAGTGCTCTAAAACTTCATTTTGTTCTTGTATTTAGTGGTTAATAGATGATTGAATGGTGAAATATTAAGAAACACTAATGAACATAATCTAAGTCTTGAACATAAAGGGTAAAGAGTGGATAAAGAGAAGATACATGGGTAAATCATGTTGATCTTGTGTTGATATGATTATTGGATGATGTTTGTTAGTAGAAGGAAGATGGATCATCATCTAGACTTGCTAGATCATGTTCAAGAACATGAACTAGTAAGATGTAAATGTTAGAGTTATGAAGGATGATGAAACCATCCACCCATGAACTTGAAACTTGAATAAATATAATTTTTCTTGAAAAATAAAGATGTAAACTTGTAGATCTAAAGATCTACAAGTGGTTTTTCGAAAGAACCAAGTGAAGGATACTAGTCTTGTTAAAACCCGGATCTTGTATGAACTAAATATATTTTTAGTAAGTAAACAAGTGTATGAACACTTGTGTAACAAGAGAATTTTACAAAGAAATATTTTTGGAAATCATGATTAGAAGTTGTGAAAATACATATTCTTTAAAAATAAAGTTTTAAAGAAACTAAACTTATTTTTAAAGATAACAAGACCTACTAAGCATGTTAGTAACTTACTACATATTTTTACAAACTTTCAAAGTTTATGAGTTTATGATTTAGGCTTATTATTGTCAAGATTAGTGATTAAAGATCGTATATATTGTTGATTGATGATTGTTGATTGATTTTTCAAAAGAAAATGATATGCTAAAAAGCATGGACACCTCCATTTATAGAGGAAACTATGGCGAAATTTTCCTAGAAATATAACACTTAGAAATATTTTTCTAACAAGCGTTTACGGAAATGTTTTTAACTTGGTTTTCAAAATAAACTTCGCCATGATTTTTATTACAAAAATACCAAGTGCCGGAGGTTGATTTTCGTAAATAAAACTTGTTAAATATATATTTAGAATATATTTTATAATAAAACACTTGTGTGAATGTTTGTTTATTATGTGAACTAGATATATTATTTTTAGGGTAAAAATAATATAACTTGAAAATACCGCGAAATTACGACTCTAAAATAATACCAACGCTCTCACAAAATAAATATTTAAGTTACACAAGTATTATTGTTACAACGCGAACTTTAAAACGTAACTTATGTAGTATTTCTGAAAAATACTCTTATAGGTATATTTTTGGTAGAATATTATTCTGGAAACTTATGAAGTAAAATATAATATTTTTGGGAAAAATATATATATATTTTGGAATTTAAAACATTTTAGACAAGTGATTAAGATATATTTTCAAATGAGACTTAAAAATATGTTTTCGGAATTATAAGCGTACATGTATAAAAACCCCCATCCTTGGGAAGGAAATATACTTATAAAATAAATAAGAAGTGTGATTACGAAATAGTTACCTAACTATTTCTCCAAGAACGTTAAACCCTAAGCCAAGGCACGGCCCATCCGTTTAATAGGAATTTGTACGTGTAGGTCGTCACGCAGCAGATAGAGTTGGAGATTGACGTTTCTGGATACGCACTTCTGTGAGTTCATGTCCCCCTTTTCTCTTTACAGTTTTCAGTTTTATACTTCGGGGGTGAAATGCATGCGACAATTATTACAAACTTTTATTACATGGTATGGTTAGCGTAGGGAGGGTTTATACTTGTAGATCATGTGAGGGGTGGGCAATAACACTTGAGGCCATTAATCCTCTTTGTAAGGACCGAGGGACACAAGAGTGATAGATCTATTTGGGTGTAGCGAGCCCACACCCGTGAGGCCGGGGCAGCCCATAGAGGTGACTGTGTCTTCCAGCCGAAGCCCGGTAACAAATTTGCTAGGTTTGAGTTTCCCTGCACTTCTCACACATACCAGTGGCTTTGCAACCCATTGTTGATCTCTTTTTCCTTATTGCTACATACCAGGGACTTTTATACATACTTTAAAGGTTTATACATACTCACTTTTACATGAACTCGCTCAACTTTTTGTTGATTTTTCAAATTACATGTATTTCAGGGAATTAGTGGATCTGGCACGGTATGCATCATGTCAAGCTGTGTAAGAATAATGATGTCATCCAAGTTTAGGAAGTGTGACCTTTTCCTGGACGGGTTACAAGTCTTAAACTGTGTTTTCATTTCAAGTCTTTTGTCGTGTCGTACGAACAAGTTTTTAATTATGTTATGGTTGTATGTTGTTTCATGTGTCAACTTTTAAAACAATGTTGTCGTGTTTACATTTTTAAACTTGATGAATGGATGAACATCATGGTTTTATTTTCATATAGCATTGTTGTGATTATGCTATGGTATTAAGAAGTCACACCAAATAAACCCACGCTTCCGCAAAGCCAGGGTGTGGCAGAAGCTTGCCGTGATTTGCGACACAGACAAATAAGGAAAGAAAATTGCAGACATCACAACCCTAAGGGTACATCAGGATGTACATACAAGATAGATGCAAGTTTAAGTAAAAAATAAAATGAACAAATAATTGTTTCATAACCCCATGATATGAACATATAATAGGATACCATCAGCATGTCAAATAAAAGATAACAAACTTGACAACAGATAGAAGACAGTTAAAAAATAAAAACATAACCGACCTCAAACGCCACTTCAAGATTAAAATTCAGTTGGGGTGAGGGTTTCATTTTTGCCATCAAATTACATCTCCATATGACGAGTAAGCATCTGTAACTGCAAGTCAACATCAATTTATAGAATGACTGGTTAATTTGGTGTTAAACCTTTTCAACTCATATAACTTCTAGTAAGCAGACAATTTGCACAAAAAACATAGATATCTCAATCATTATTAGAATTTCATCCATAACATACAATCAATTGAAACGAAACATGCTAAATGATGTCACAAATACAAATATACAATAAAAAAACACAAAATTCATTGAGTTCACGACATACCTCTGAAACAGTTGAATTAGGCAGCGTAGATTTGAGACCTGCGATTTCTATGTTTAACAATCAGAATCATACACTTTTTCGATTTCAGAAGCAATATAGAACGACTGGAAGTAGGTTAATTCGACCAAACCCTATTTAGATTCAATTCGCGTATTCCATTTGCTCCCACCATTCAATCATCGAAACCCTAAAAAATCAAGCAAGACGTGTAGGATGATCGGTTAAATTGAAGACGAAGAGAGACAGAGTGTCTTGTATATGTGTGTGGGAAGCACAAACGATTCATAGGAGTAAGCATTCAATCCACAGACGATTCACCAAGAAGCTTTTTAATGGCTTTCATTTGCATTTCTATGAAATCCCTAAAATGCCCCTAAAGTGTCTTAAATTTTTGGACAATGTGTAAGTTTACCCCCTCTAACATAGCTTGGCTCTCTTGTACATGTTGCTTCAAAATGTGTGCACAATGTAAAATTACCATAAGAGTAAAAAACCTAGTTTGCTTAATAAGGTAGTATAAATAATAATAAAAATAATAATAATAATTAATTAAATAATTATTGAATAAGACATTATGAGAAATTATACCAGTGCACCCGTTTAAAGATAATTTCACATAATGTCGAGTGAGGACGGACACATAAACCATTAAACCCCCTCCCACTACACATATAATGTTAAAAGAAAAGAACCGAGATGATGAAAATATAGGGTCGAAGATTAAGAAGCGATAGGATAGGAAAGGAAAGGAAGCATGTTTTATCTTCAAGCTCCCGCCGGAGGTACGAGCGCTTTATCTACCCAAACACTTCATCCCCCCAAATTCAGCCCCCTCTTCTCCAGCCGTCGCCCCCATTTCTTTTCTTCCACATCTTTATCTGATCGCAGCAGAAGCATTATCATCGTCAACGCCCAACCCACACCCACACCCACACCCAATTCTGAGGAACAACCCATCTCCTTGGTCAGTCAAGAAAACGTCCCTCTTGAAGGCGTCATTCAATTCGAAAAACCAGATACCGCTTCCCGTTTCAGGAAATGGGGGTACGCACTCTTGTTCTTTTTTCTATTTCTATTTCTGTTTGCTTCTAAATTAAATCTCTAACTTGTTATCTCTCTCATCAGTCATGTTGCTCTCCTTTCTGGTGGTGATGTGTTGGCCATACTCTTGTTCTCCGCAATAGGAAGATTTAGTCATGGTTTCTCTGTTTTTGATGCTGAAACTTTGAAAACTGCTGACCCTTTTATTGCTGGTCGGTCTGTCTTTTTTGCTTTACTTACTTAATAATTAATTCACACCATCCTTTTACACTTTATCCGTATTGTGGGGGGCAGGGTGGTTTTTGAGTGCTTATTTCCTTGGTGGATATGGAGATGATGGGCGAGGGTTGAACGGTAAGACCAACGCCATTACTGCTGCTGTCAAATCTTGGGCTTTGGGTATTCCTGTAAGTGCTTATTCTCTTCTTTGCTTTCATGTTTTCTCTATATATATTTGTAGAATTCCCTCCCTAACCTATCAATCAGTGTGAAAGATTCCATTAATGCCAATCGATGTTCCATAAAACAAATCAGAGATAAATCTTTGAATCCAGATTCTGCTTCACCTTGAACATCATACTTGTTTAACAGTAATATTGCAAAAGGTTCTCCCTAAGTACAAAATTGCTGGTGTCTTCCTTATGTTAGTGTGAAAAAAATCGAATCTTGGTTCATGGACTGCTTTTGGGTCATATTTATTTATCAATGTTCAAAGATTGTTTCTGGGTTACATAATGTTTATCTTTCTGGGTTAAGCTCCTGGTTCATCAGGGACATGGGGGCTTTCGGTAAACATACAACATTACAATGGAATCTTTGAATTTCAAATACAATTCCATTTTTACCAACCAAACACAATTTTTTTTATTGAATTAATTCCGACTTCGATTCCAATTCATTCAGAATCCGTCAACCAAATGGGGCCTTATGTTTCTGCGACAAATTATTAACATTGAGGTATCATAATAAATCATTAAGTTAAGTGACTAAAGCTAAGTCTTATTAGATTATAAGCTGTAAGGATGGCTAAAGTCGAGCAAACCTAGGCTTGGTGCTGTTCCTTACCAACTAGGGTGTTTTTGTTTCATAAAAACGGACCAATCGAGTATTTGGTTTGTTAATAATGGGGTTAAGTACTTAATTTCTTATTGTTATTAATCAATTTTCCTTCAGTTTTTATCTATTAAGTGTCTAGTTAAGGAATAAGTATTTATGGGAGGCTGAATTGTAGAAACCATCTTGTTTAATGTGTTACATGATTATTTTCATGCTAAATGATTCTATTAAATTACGAGTTGATTTTTTTTTCTTTTCAGTTGGGAATAATTATACGGGCTACAAGTATAGGTCACATACCCCCTACAAGATTTATTGCTGTAACAATGGGTAGCACTGCTTTGTTACTTATTGGATGGAGAGCATTGTTATCCAACATTTTAGCTGAGGATAAAAACAAGAAGAACGATGTATACAAGCGTGGAAATCCTTTTGAACTCTTTGAGGTAGCTATCCCTCTACACCCACAACTCTTTGCTATTTGATCTTGTTTAGTGGATCAATTCCCTAGCTAAGTAGTTAATGCGGTAAAATATCGGATATAGGTCAACGACCGATATTTGAGATATCGGTTATTGCGGTGGGATATTGGTAATTTTAATATCATACTAAATTTATATATTTATAAATTTAACACTAACAATTCAGTATACTCTCCTACCATTAACAAATTAATCTTTTGTAACTTGCAAAACACTAACAATTTTAGCAAGTAGGAACTCACTAAGATTTAAAACACTAACAACTAACAATTAAGACTTAAAACACTAATAGTAACAATAAGAAGAAAGGCGAATGGTAGAAGTAAGAAGAAAGGTACTGATATCGGGAAAATCGGTGATATATTAGTCCAATATCGTTCAAATATCGGTCAATATCACCGATATTATCGGTACCGATATTATCGGTACCGATATTCTGACTGATATTTTGTACCGATATCTCGGCAGGGGACTGATAACCGATATATCACTGATATATCGGGTGATATATCGGGATATTAACTACATAGTTCCTTAGACCACATCCAAAAACATTAAAACCTGATTATCATGTGTATGTTTCATGTATCCGAAATCAGCCATGTTGACCAACAAACTTACCAAAATGGCCGCTGACTTTTGAGTCTTGCAAATAATTCAATCCAATCAGGATATGTGTTGTCCGCACATAAGGACACCGTATTTCATTCTGCATTACCTTTCGTTATTTGGGGAAGAGTAAATTACAAGTTTTGTCATCAATTTTTATATCAAATTCAGGCTGTGTACTTTGTCTTTAAAATTGATGAGGTTTGTACCTAATGTTTGAAAATCTTACACGGTATGTCCTTTAGGCCTAACCCAGTTAATTTTCACCATTAAGTGAAGGGCAAATTGGTCTTTTAACCCATTTATATAACAAATCCATTTTAACAACTAAAACACAGTGAATTATTTATAGTATATATCTAAACATACTCTCTCTCTCTCTCTACTCTCTATATCCAACATCGCCACCTGCCACCACCCACCCCCACCTTCACACTGATAGGAATCATGTTCTAGTTTCTAGTCTAAATGTCAATTGTCTATTGTAGGAGGGGGATAAGTGCAAATAATATAGTATAAGTATGAGTCAGTAATTACTTGGGGAGGGGGATAGGAAAATACGTAGTTTGTTAGGCTCTGTTTACAGAGAGAGGGCGTAGCCCTGGGAACATCTTCTTCGTATCAATTTCAATTCCAGTTTATAGTGCTTCTCTAAATTTCAATTGAATTGTTAGTAATCAGAATCGTATCCTATCACACACCACCACCGCACCACCCCCACACTACCACAGCACCACCCGACCCCCAAAAGACTGTTGCTTTCATCACCATTTTCTTGTGCATCTACATCTTCAAGAGGAATATTAGGAACAAAATCAGCCACAACCAGATGTATGCAGTGCACATGCCCATTCACAACTGCAAAATGGGGAGCATGGCTCCCACTTTGATAGTCGCCCCAGCTCATAACCTAAAAAACAACAGCTAAGTGAAGAGGCGAATTTAATACACCAAAAGTGGAGTATTTCGGAAGGCCGAGGGCTGCAATCAAGCAACAACTTCGCCTCAACGAAGTCTCCATTTCTCGCAGCCGACACTAATCGTTCGCAAGAGAGGCTGAGCATCCAAAAGCGTTTCCCATTTTTAGTGATTTCTGTGAAGAATTGTAGATCTAAAATCAGATGGTGATATATAGGTGAAATGTGTACAATTGGAAATTAGGTCAACAGTTAGTGTGTGCGCATGTTGGATATCAAGTAGATTATGACAAATTAGTAATATGGTTGGGGGGATTATTGTTATAGTAAGGCGTTTGTCTAAAATATCAGATCAGGTAGAGTTTTTGTTGGACAAGATTCATGAAAATTGGTGGTGGTTATGGATATATATATATATATATAGGATAAGGATCATTACAGGACACTAATTATTACGAGAACAAAAAAGAACAACTCTAAATCATTAAATTTTGGGATTTAACGTTCATATTTCTTAAATTTTATGTTTCTTATATTCATATGTGTATTATATATACATAAAAAATCATATATTTTCCCTACACATAGTATACATACATGTAGGTAATTTAGTCTACGCATAACCTACATGTGTGTAGGTTATTTAAAAACTGAAGATTTTTCATATTTTGTTTTAAATTCTAGTGTGAGAAACAATAAATCTTACATTTATAACATTTTCATTTATTTTTTAGGTTTTTAGGATTGAAAAAAATAGTGATTCATTTTGTTCTGCGACGCAGTATTTAGTGTTCTGCATTGAACCTTCCCCTATATATATATATATATATATATATATATATATAGAGAGAGAGAGAGAGAGAGAGATAGAGAGAGAGTGTGTATGTTTAGATAAGTTTAATAATTATTAAAAAAATGGATTTGTTATATAAATGGGTAAAAAGACCAACTTGCCCTTCACTTAATGGTTAAAATTAACTGGGTTAGACCTAAAGGGCATAAGGTGTAGGATTTTCAAATATTAAGTACAAAACTCATCAATTTTAAAGATAAAGGACACCGTCTGAAAGTCGGGATAAAGATAAAGACAAAATTTGTAATTCACTCTTTAGAAAAAAAAAAGTCAAGTTTCTTATCAGAAAAGAAAATCAAGGGCCCTTTTGGTAAATTTTCTTAGTCAACAAGACTCATTTTGTGTTTTTTCACGTTTAATAAATAGTTAGGAGAAAGTGTATTGTATTCCTATTTTTTAGAATTAGAGGAGCTTTAGTCCCATGTACATGTTGCTCCTTAACATAATAGAGAAAAATTCTTATGTTGAGATAGGAGCTCAGAAGAATGATTTATGCTATTTAGTTGTATTTTCTAACGAACAAATTTTTGGTTATTCTTTTATAGTTGCTTACATCATTGGTACGAAGATGGTGAGAGATAATATGTTGCCCCTGATTCAAGTTTAAATTCATACTCATATTGTAAAGTATTGGTAATTTTAGGCAACAATGTTACAAAATACTTTTAACCAGCTTGTTTCTCTTGATACAGGTCTAGATTGAAAGTCCATTTGTGGGTTACATTTTTATGTCAATATGTTTTAGTCACCCTTGTAACGTGTAGCAGCACCCTATCCACTCTTCATTCCTAGCTTTTTTATTGTAAGGCGGTTAATGGACAAGTAGACAACTACAAAACATTGATGGGTTTGGTCCCAATAGCCGCAGATCTGCGCTCATGTGGGATTGGTCTTTTCCATGTTTTTTATTTGTAATTGGATTGTTTTATATGTTTCTTTAAGGTAATTCGGTTTAACACACTTCAGACTGGCTATCGGTTATGTTTCGGAGTAGAGCTGCACAACATAACTGGTGAAAACCGGTTATTCAACCGAATCCGGTTGATAACTTAAAGCGTGACCAGAGAATATAATTGGTAGAGTAACCAATGATGGTTTTTCTAACAATAGGTTAGCAACCGATTTGGGATTTTTTTTACACTGAGTGGTTATTTAACCGGTTTTTTAACTCACTTTAACCGGTTAACTGATTTGTTTTTTTTTAGTCAAATTAGCCATTTCATCATCATACTCACTAAATCCCATCAATAGCAAAACTAAGTTAGGGTCTGAGGAGGGTAAGATATAGACAACCTTTACCTCTACCTCGTAGAAATAGAGAGGCTGCTTCCCTGGCTCGATATTAGTTTTGCATCAAGCTTTGGACACGAGGCATATGACACTTAACAATCGGGAAAAGACCGATTAGTGCATGTACCCTTTTGTCTTCCGGCTATCAACGCCACCACATGATGCATGATTAACCATCCCCCTCTTTTAATGTTATTTTCACGAAATTAGTAAAGTAACGTTAAAATTAGTACACTTTCACTTTTGCTCCCCGATGGTCCACAAATATATACATTATATGTGCATACCGCAAGCGCCATTTGTTACCGTTATATAGTCATTAGAAAACTTGTTACATATGTTAAAATAAAGTAAATACAATAATGTAAAGGTGAGTACAAAAGTTTGCATAAGTATAGTAATAAAGCTTTTACGCATAACCAACATGTAACACGTAAAAGGGCGAATCAAGTAAGTTATCGACAATGATACGAACTAACCAATATGATTGTGAGTAGAGTATGCGCGATACGTGTTCACCGAAGCGAGCACGTATGACGTATAGTAAGTAAACCTTAACAACCACTGAATAAACAGGTGCTGAGTCCAAACTATAGTACTATCGTTGCTAAGGGTGGTATGGCAAGTCATCACTGTGTAAACATCGCATACAAGCATTCAACTAGTTACGTATAACATGCGAGGGCGGTTAGCGTTTATAAAAGAGTTTAAGCGTTGTGTGCGTTAAGTGAAAAAAGGGGTTCGAGTATACTCACAGTGCGTGCTTAGCAAGTAAACATGGTCTGGAATGGATTGAAGGGAGCACCGGATCAGCCTGCGTACGGGAACAGAAGCATAAGTCTTCCAAAGTGCTGAAGCGGTCGAAATCGGAGTGTCGAGTGGGATACAGAGGCTTCGTACGAAGCTAGTGTGTTCGTATGAAGGTGTGCCTTCGTACGAAGGGAGGATTCGTACAAGTGTTGCTTCCATTGTCCAAAATCGAGTGTTCTTCGCGTCTGTCTTCGGGGAAATCGAGTGTTCATCTCTCCAGCCTTAAGCTACTGATTAAACTTAGAGCCGGAGAGGTCTTGGTTCAAGTCACAGGTGAGAATTTGGGTTGGGTTGTGCGAAGTCAGTGCCTTCGTACAAAGCCGGGGAGTGCCTCCGTACGAAGCCGGGGAGTGAGTGCCTTCGTACGAAGGCAAGGCTTCGCACAAAACAGTTCAGCTCGCACACGTGGCTGTTTTGTGTTCTCTAAGGGGACCCGGGGTGGTGGTCTTTTATCCCATGATGAGTGTATATCACGCGTGAAACAATCCCAAACACCACCATCACTCAATTGTATCACGCATCAATTTGATAACCGTTGAATGTATCACGCGTGAAAAATGGAAGAATGTGAGAGTTTATTGTTGGGTGTTGTGAGTGATGGACATTTCCACTAAAATCCATCACCAGTGATGAAATAAAGCTCGATGACGTGGCAGAACTTGATTGGAAGTTGTGAGTGAGTGATGAATGATAACCACCCCTACCCCTAAGTGATCTTTGACATTATTATTATAATTTTGTTTCTTATAGAACGAGTAAATTTATTGAAAGTCTTTTGACCTGACCCGTTTGGATTGGCCGATTTTGACTTGACCCGTTCTAACGTGTATCATTTTTGCCACCATCAGCGATCCAATTACAATTTATTTAAATAATTATAATCCAACTACCTTGGTGTTTAGTTTTGTACCTTAAACGAAAAACCAAAAAAGACACACGATGGATTCGACAAACATCACGCTATTTGACGAGTTCATGTAGAACCCAAAGTAAAAACTTTTTCAAAAATTAACTATGTGACAATGTCGTCATTATCACTGTAAATAACTTTTTAAATGTTACAAATTTTATTTAGCCCAAGAAGAAAACGCCTAACATTTGACTAGTATACAATCATTTGGCAACTACATGATATTTGTAAATATCAATAACTCATATCCTGTGTTATCTATTTCATGTTCTTTCTTTCCGTCTTTATGGCCTCATAAGATGTCATAACCTCCTTAAACCTTGCTTCAGCAACCTCTGCACCAAAACAGAATTCTCAAATTTTAACACAAATCGGTTTGTTTTGACCGGTTTTATGTACTACTTCTGTAAATAATAGGATTTCTTAACACACTAAGCAATAATTATACGATTACTACAACTTTAAACAATAGAAGCAAATCCAAACACGGTTTCACTATTAATGTTAAGAGTAGCGGTGTAAACAAGCTGAGCTGCTTGTGAGCTACTTTAAATAAACGAGCCCGAGCTTGACTTTGGTTCGGCTCGCTTACGCCCAAGTTTAAAGTAACATAAAAAATTAAAGTTAAGCAGGACATATGTAAATTAAAAATCTGCTAAAAAACGTGTGTTTAAAATTGCGTTTGCATCACATCTTGAGATTATTAGATTTAAATGGAAAAAAAAAAAATCCACCTTTATTGTCTTGATTCTGATCAGGGTGAAATTGCTTTGCCTTGCTCCTGAATGCAGTCTGCATCAAAGAAAATTTACATGAGCCTATAAAAGCACAAAAATGAGAATGTAACAATGAGTGAATACCTTTATCTCATCATCGGTGTACGGCTTTGTTCTTGACCTAATTAATTACCAGGAAAAATATGAGCCCTTAGTTGTTTATATAAGATAAAAAATAAACTACCATCATCTAAGCAACGTTGGAAACAAGGTTTTACCTACTGAGACCCAAGATGGCATAGTGATGTGACAATGAATGATTCCGAGGAGGTTCCTTTCTATGCTGCCCTTGTGATGTTTCGGTTTTCCAGTACCAATCCTCCCTTTGAAAATGTTGATGATATCCACCGGCATTATTATTTTCCTTCCAACTTTCGTAACTCCTTCTTTGTTTACTTTTTTCCCGATTAAACACACTTTGCATGCGCCTTATACGTTCCTATAAAAATATATTTAGTTAGTGATATGAAGCACAAAAGTAGTGGCAGAGCAAACTGATAAGAACAAAATGTATATTAGAATGCAAACGAATAACAAACTTGGACTTTCAAGATGGATGTGTGTTTTAAGGATTAGCATTAGCAATCATGACTTTCACAAATTGCAAATTGGTTGTGAAAATCAATGTGCATATATCAATCATTCTGTCCAGTTAAGGATTAGCCTACTTCTGTCAACTGATGTGCATTGAGGTAGGGTTGTGTTTTGTATCCTGCAAATGTTTTTGTAATATGGATTTGGAGGCAAATGGCAAGTAATACATTGGGGTGGGGGTATGTTTCTTCTGATCTCACATCGCATTTAACAGAAATATTACGTCTGTTAGGCTCAGGTACTCCAATCAAACAAAAAAGAAACCAGCCAGCAAAAACTTGGATTAGGGACGCAAATACTAGTTGTTTACTTTACTCATATCATCTCTTACTTGTAAAAATAATGATCTTGACACACATCATCAACCACCAATCAGAAAACATCAATCAATCGTACCCAGTAAATCCCACAAATAGCAAAGCTACTGGTAAGGTCTGGGGAGGGCGAGATGTAGGCACACCTTAGGGATAGAGAGGCTGCTTCCAGAGAGACCCCCGATACCAAAGGCATATAGTAGAAAAGCGAGAAATCAAACAAATCTATAAACAGAGCACTACTAAATAGCAGAGAAGTGGTGGCTAGGTAACATAGTGAAATAGAACAAATATTTCAAATTACAAGATCCCACTTAAGCATTTATGAAAAAAGAAAAAAAATAAAAAAACAATCAATGCAAAATCCGCCTAGACCATAAAGAAAAGAAAGAAACGCTAAGCAACTACCCCAATGCTCAAACCTAATGAATCTACTCCTAAAAGTCCTTAACCTTAATCCTACGTCTCCATAAACCCCTATCTTGGACCATGTCCTAAGAGAGGTGTAACTCTAGCAAATATTTCCTAATCAGCTCATGCCAAGTCAACTTGGGACTCCTCCTCCCTTCCAATTATCCGAAATAGTAGCTAGTCCTAACCTTTCCCTAAAATCCTCATTTCTTATCCTGTCTAGGTGATGACAGAGAATCAAATCTTAATTCTACTATTAAGACTAATATGAATTCCCTAATGACCATTTAATACTTCTTCCCCATACCATACTTGTGAAAACATAAATAAGATGATTGACAGACAGTTGCATACATACATACATACATACCACTCTCTCCATTTCTTCTTCATAAGCTTCCTGCATGCGGCGGTTATATCTTTTCCAGGATTCTTGTTGAAAGTTAGTGGCTTTCCATGTGTGTGATTTTGTAACCTGGTTTGATATAATAGTAAGAATGAGAAAGAAGAATAGCAATCCAAAGAAAGATGGAGAAGATATACTGCCTGAGAAGAAAACCAATGAAGCATCTGGCGCATATGCCCAACCTATCAATCAAAATACAAGTGTGTGGTGTGTCATGAATGAATGAATGAATGGATGATAAGTGGAAGGAAAGAAACAAACAGACATACAGCAAGGGTGGTGGCAGTAGCTCCGATTAGACCGAAAACAAGAATCCCCCAAATCCCTATCTCCTGTTCTTCTTCCTTTTGGTAGCGTACGCCTTGTCTTGAATTACCCTGTTTCTCTTTTTCCTTCTCATCCGACGACATAATACCCGAATCCTTCTCTTCTCTTCAGTTGATCCCTAGAAGAAGAAGAAGAAGAATCATGGTTGTCCCAAACCAATTCAAGATATATTACTCAGCACAGGAGCCCTTCCTCTTTACCCTTTTTATTCTATAATAATACACATAAATTAAATCCCTATCATTATTGTTCTTATATGATAGATTTACCGGGTGTAAAACTCATATAAAAACACGGTGGTTTTCTAAAAATTTACATACCATATTTTACTAAATGACGAATAACTATATATTTTTTTAAGATTTAATTAAAAATGGATTATAAAAAAAGGGAACATCTTTTAAATAACAAATAAATAATAAAATCCATTGGGAATAGCCCAATGGTGTTGGTGAGTTTGATAAAGGTGTGGGATAGTAGGAGGTCATGGGTTCAATCTCTATGGTGTGCAAGTTTAGCCATTCAAAAAATAAATAAATAAATAATAAACATGTTTAATCGTTTTAACACAACAAATGATAATGTGTGTTGTTAAATTTATAACCTATTAGGTTTGTCCTTTATGGATTGCATAAACATTCATACATTAATAAATAATCAACAACAATTTACACACTTTACACTTATGTAACATTTAAAAACACAAATGACTATACATTATTCTTTACGAATTGCAGGAGTATTCATACATTCATATATAGTCGTTTACAATAATACACATGATACACCAATATAACATTTAATAAAAACACTACACATAATAAATTTAAAGCATCAATACTAATATCATTAAGTATCATAGTTTTATAAAGCATTATAATGTTTCTTACATGTTTTTCCATCTGAAAAACATCATCCAAAATTAATAATTGTGAGTCCGGATCAGTTCACTGAAGAACACAAGATCTGCGTATCGTTTCGTTTATGTGGGGAATCCGTTAACGAAACGGTAATCGTAGGAATCGAATTATAAATAACAATCGTTTATTACGTTTCAATCGTGAGTCGGACCGAGTTTCGACGCTCTACGACACGAAAACACCTAATCTAGATCAGAACTTGATGAGTGTTGTTGAAGATCTGCTTGTGCGGAGTCGTTGTTCTCTGATATGTAGTCCCGTCCGGATGTGCATATGTGGATATTTATAAGAGACCTCCATCCGGGTGAATGGAGTCTTGCCCATCAGTAAAGTTGTTGACTCCTGATCCGTTATAATTGGAGTTGTCCATCAGTAAATATTTGAATTTCATGCAGACTTCTTTTTGCTTCACATAATTACTTTCCATGCATGCAAAATTCTTTTGTTTGTAATCTTGTCTTGTACGTATACATGAAATGATTATTATAATATGTGTGATGTTTATGACATGATGTCATCACCGTGCCGTACCGTATCATATCCTAACTTGATATTACCTAACGACACCTAGAACACCAAACGAAACCTCTGTCCGGTATGATACTGACTCAAGACATTAGACATTACAGATACAGACAGATTTCTAACTATGGACATACAAAATGCATTCACACACTCCCTCTTGGACATAGCTTAGAAATCTGTGAAATTTAGTCATGATCTGCCACGGAAAACATATTCAAGCAATCAAAGTAAAAATGTAAGCTCCCCCTTGAATAATGCTCCGAATCACTAAACATTTTTAGATTTGACAATTAATCTTGCTATGTGTGATGTTTATGACATGATGTCATCACCGTGCCGTACCGTATCATATCCTAACTTGATATTACCTAACGACACCTAGAACACCAAGCGAAACCTCTGTCCGGTATGATACTGACTCAAGACATTAGACATTACAGATACAGACAGATTTCTAACTATGGACATACAAAATGCACTCACACACTCCCTCTTGGACATAGCTTAGAAATCTGTGAAATTTAGTCATGATCTGCCACGGAAAACATATTCAAGCAATCAAAGTAAAAATGTAAGCTCCCCCTTGAATAATGCTCCGAATCACTAAACATTTTTAGATTTGACAATTAATCTTGCTATGTGTGATGTTTATGACATGATGTCATCACCGTGCCGTACCGTATCATATCCTAACTTGATATTACCTAACGACACCTAGAACACCAAGCGAAACCTCTGTCCGGTATGATACTGACTCAAGACATTAGACATTACAGATACAGACAGATTTCTAACTATGGACATACAAAATGCACTCACACACTCCCTCTTGGACATAGCTTAGAAATCTGTGAAATTTAGTCATGATCTGCCACGGAAAACATATTCAAGCAATCAAAGTAAAAATGTAAGCTCCCCCTTGAATAATGCTCCGAATCACTAAACATTTTTAGATTTGACAATTAATCTTGCTCCCCCTTTCTTTTAACTTCCTGTCAAATCCTTTTATCATTCAAATAAACGTTTTAGATTTAACTGGTAAGAGTTTTCTAAACATATAAATGTCTATTATCATATTTGACATTTAAGCATGATCCATTTCAGTAACCCTCACAGATGATCAAGTTCAAATTAATGACCTTGATTTTCCAACTTATCGACTTTTTAAATTTTCATTTTAAAATTCAAGTTTCAAATTAATGAACTTGTTTATGTTTAGCATCTTCAGATTTTGAAATTCAGTTTTCCATCATCGGTTGTCGAAACATAAAGTGAAATAAAATCTTTTTGAATTTTTACAAAGTTTATGCTAAAACACTCCAAAAATATTTTTGTAATTTTTCTTTAATGAAAACCAGTAAAGAAATATTTACAGCCATATTTTTGTTTGAGTTCGCGTCAGAGGATCATATTAGTTTATGACAAATCACTAGCACCATTGAGCTATAAACACTTTAAGTTCTAAACGATTCACTTAGATTGTCAGTATACTGATCCACTTAAATTCTCACATAAAGTTTAACTGATTCAAGATACGAGATTAATGTCTTAATCACTTAACTTATTCGCGTGTCCCACCTTAGAATATACTCCCGTATCAAGATTCCATAGATTCAGTCTTACAGGTGAATATACTATACTGATATCTGCTCTCTGGGTAGTGCGAGACCTTAAGAGCTCAGGTTAGAACTTCCGTTTAATCAAAGAGATGAAGGCTCGACTTTAGGTGTGTCCCACTTAGGGATCTTCTTTACAACTGCACTTGATTTATATCTTTCGATATTTTCTCAATTTTTATGTAGAGGGAAAGCTTTTTAAAGCGCCTAAAGTATTATACGAGGTCTAGGCGATTGCTCACGCAATATCAGAAGACCAGGTATAATACCCCAGATATCAAACAGTATAAAGACCTAATATCTCAAAATTAGGCAATCTTTCAAACAAGATTTCAGGGGTTACCCATATATCCGAGAGATTTCCCCATGAGATAAGCAAGATATATGATTTTATGTTTATATCCCGAATTCAGTTTACTAAATGTGTAAAAACCCATCGACACATCATCAGTGAGACCGTTTAACGCTTTTAACTTTCCAAATCTTTAGCGTACCATGACAATCTAGCTGATCTACTATCATTTCCTCTTTTTACACTAACTCTTTTTGTCTTTTTCTATGTTTTTGTTTTTTTTTTTGCATTTTTTACTGTTTTTGTATTTTTACATTTTTTAATGTTTTTTTTATTTTTACATTTTTTAATGTTTTTTTTTATTTTCTACAGCATTTTCTCCCCCTAAAGACCAAAACATTTAAAAATGTGACAAACCAGAGCAGATTGCTTCCCAACGTCCTCTACTTTGGATTCTTCATCAACGCCAATAATGTCTCCCCCTGACGATAAAATCTTCATCCCGTTTAGTTTCAAAAGATAATGCAAACGTGATTTATCAAACGGTTTAGTATGAAGGTCAGCCTTTTGTTCGTCGGTGTGGATTTTTTCAATTTTAATCAACTTCTTCTCGTAACAGTCATGGATGAAGTGATGTCGAATTTCAATATGTTTAGTTTTAGCGTGATGAACTGGGTTTTTGGTGATATTTATAGCTGCCTCATTATCTACAAATATGGGCGAGTTAAGAAATTGCAGACCATAGTCTCTCATCTGCCGTTGCATCCACAATAACTGTGAACAACACCTGCTAGCCGAGACGTACTCAGCTTCCCAGGTAGATAGAGCGACCGTGGTCTGTTTCTTACACTGCCATGTTACCAGGCGTGTTCCAAAGAACTGGCAGCCGACCGTTGTAGACTTTGCATTGAGTTTGCAGCAGCCGTAATCTGAATCGGAGTAGCCCTTGAGATTGAAGTCGCAAGCTTTAGGATACCACAAGCCTAAGCTTGGAGTTCCTTTCAAGTATCGTAAGATCCGCTTGATGATAATCAGATGACACCTAGAACACCTAGCGAAACCTTTGTCTGGTATGATACAGACTCAAGACATTAGACATTACAGATACAGACAAATATCTAACTATGGACATACAAAATGCACAAACACATTCTTTACCAGACCTATGAACCCGTATGTCCATGAAACACGTACAGTCTTATTGGCTAGTGGAAAACACGTGAGACGTACGCATTATTTCAATTGTTGAAACAAAGCATCCTTCTTTAACCATGTCCATAATTCGCCACTTGGCAAGATGAACTATGCAGACTATGCAACGAGTTAAGTAATTATGGGTGCACACATAGTTATGAAATTCGATGCATGGAAACCATAGTGAGTCCTGTTAAGTGTGATGACATGAAATTTAGAGTGATTAGATAACGAGACGATTATAATACCGTAAGAACATGGTGGATACGCCGCTGGTACTTCCTATATATAAGTGTTCTTATTATATTACCTGTCATAGTGTTATCCAAATCACTTGAGGATTTTCTGTTATCCCAGACCCATATGTGTTATCATTAAACAAGAATCCAAAGCTATCCACATTCATTTCCATTTCTGATGAAGTATCCATTGAGGAAAACGAATTATCCATTCATTTTCGTTTCTGAAGAAATATCCATTGGGAAATGAATAACCTGTTCATTAAACTTCCGTTCATTAAACTTCCGTTCATTAAACTTCTGATGAAGTATCCATTGAGGAAAATGAATTATCCATTCATTTTCGCTTCTGAAGAAATATCCATTGGGGAATGAACAACTCATTCTTAATATATTCATTTCCATTTCTGATGAAGTATCCATTGATCCATTCATTTTCGCTTCTTAAGAAATATCCATTGGGAAATGAATAACCTATTCATATGCATTCATTTCCATTTCTGACGGAGTATCCATTGATAAAAATGAATTATCCATTCATTTTCGCTTCTGAATAAATATCCATTGGGAAATGAATAACCTATTCATATCCATTCATTTCCGTTTCTGACAGAGTATCCATTGATGAAAATGAATTATCCATTCATTTTCGTTTCTAAAGAAATATCCATTGGGAAATGAATAACATATCCATCCATTTCCGTTTCTGATGGAGTATCTATTGATGAAAATGAATTATCCATTCATTTTCGCTTCTAAAGAAATATCCATTGGGAAATGAATAATCTATTCAATCCTTCATTTCCACTTCTGATAAAGTATCCATTGATGACAACGAATTATCCATTCATTTTCGCTTCCGAAGAAATATCCATTAGGAAATGAACAACCAATACATCTTTCATTTCCACCTCTGACGAAGAGTCTATTGATGAAAATGAATTATCCATTCATTTTCGCTTCTGAAGAAATATCCATTGGGAAATGAATAATCGGTTCATCCTTCATTTTCATCTTTTGACGAAGTATCCATTGAGGAAAATGAATTATCCATTCATTTTCACTTCTGAAGAACATCCATTGAGAAATGAAACACGAACCAAATCCTTATAGATCTATCTATCTTGCATTTTTGTGTCAGCTTTTCATCGTTATCTTTTAAAACCTTTTCATTTTCAAACATTTCTTTGCATTTATCTTTGAAAACTCTTTCAATTTTAGAAAATTCAATATCTCTTGTTCTGAATTTTTCATCTTTTTCAATACAAGCACTGCATGTTTCCATGCATTTCTTGCACTGTTCAACAGTTTTATTTAACACATTAGAAGATTCAGTTGTAAGATTTACCTCTGTAATTGGCACCTCGGCTTTTTCTGCCATCTGCTTCTAGTCAGCTTCATTTTCCTGTTGTTCCTCAGCAACAGCTTCACCAGCATCAACTACACCAACCAACTTCTCACCATCTTTCTCCTGTTTTTCTTCTTCAACTTCTTCTTTCTTCTTCAAATTTTCTTCATTCTGTTGTTTTTCAGTAACAGCTTCTTCTGCTGGTTTCTGGCCTTCTTCATCATCTGCTTCTTCTTCATATTTTTCTACTACCTTCTTCAACTCATCAACCAAATTTTCAACATTCTTCTTCATCCTCTCTTCATCTCTCTGTCTCAAACTTACTGTCATAACATCCCTGATGATCTTGTCTAGCTTTTTAACATAATTTTTATCTTTTTCAACATTTGAATAGTATTCGCCGGAAAAAGGAATTATAGTAAGAACATCGTTATACACCACTTTGCTTGGATGAACAACCGGTTCTCCTTTGCTGTTGACATAACACTCTCGTTTCTTGTCCCATCTTCGTTAACTCCTAGCTTCTTCATACTCTTTCTCCATTTATTCGATTCTATAGTCTAGAATACATCTTTCCCTGTACGTTTTCTCTTTCAGAATCTCTTTTTTCGATCTCTCTTCTACCTCAGCAACGAAAGCTCTTTTATCATCTTTCGGTATATATTTGCTCCAATCGAAACCTTCATCATCATGAACTACCTTGGGTCTAGAACTACCATCACGAATTGTTAACATCGCTTGTTTCTTCTCTTTAGATGACCCTTCAGCAATCTGCTTTTGATCCGACTTTGATGATTGATCACTGTTTTGATGATAAATGGCTTTCTTATAATAGTCATCATGAAACGAATTGGCATGATCAGCTACCTCCCGGTTGACACATTCTCTCTTGAAATGACCTTTCTGTTTACATCGAAAGCATGTAACCTTTGACTTATCAAATCCCAGCTTTGTGTTTGAACCATCAAGACATTGCTTGACTGTAATCTCCGTAAATCGTTGCACTCTTCTAATGCCACTGGCTAAATACCATCTGATATCAATGAACTCCATCTTTTCTGGATCTATCTGGTCATAATCGTCTTTTGTCATTTCAGGATTTCCGATTCTCCCCGCTACCAGACTCTCTTATGATTCCAGAATTGATATGACGTGCAGATCAAATTGAGGGATTACGATAATAAAAATGCACCCAAAGGTCATGTAACACCCCGTGTTACGAAAGTGAAAGTACAAGTAAAAGTCAAAGTCAAAGGAAGAAAAGATTGCTAATTGCGATCTGTCACTCCTTGCTTAATTACTGATTTGTGCTTCTTGATTTGTAATCGAATTCTTCAATTTAGTTACCTTAGTTATATTATGTGGAGTATCTATTAATAATCGAGGTTTAATCAATGTTTATCGCTTTATCGCTAATCGCACCGCAATCTCATTCGCTACTTGAATTATAGGGTCTGTATATTGTTTTACGTGTGTGTGCTACTTATGTGTTACTTGTGCATGTTTACTTATTGTTCGGTGGTAATTAATCGAAACGTAATCGCAACTCTATCGCAACACAAACAAATCGCAAATGCTAAACGCAAGTTATTTATGTTGATTGTATGTTAGATATAGTATTTGTGTGATCATTATGTATAATCTATCGCATCGCATAATCGACACTCGCTTAAACGCATCACAACAATCAAAACGCAAAACAAAACGCCGAAACCCAAATCGCCAGACCACTTCGATCGAATGACCATTCGATCGAATGGTCATCCGAACGGATGACCATCTGATTGAAGTGCCATCAGATTCGACACCTGTGCTCCTCTTTCCTCTTTTTGCAACCTATAAATACCCCTGTCACATCACCAACAGTGATGTGACAGCTCTCTCGTTCGACTAGCACGCTCAAGCTCACTTTTCTCTCGATTTCTCGCGATTCTTGTAAGTTTTCAACCTAAATCTTGTACATCTATGATCTACACACGTTTCTTCATCATTTTCTCCTTTGAATCTTAACTTTTAACCGTGAAATCAGCGGATTTGAGGTGTTCAAGGATGATGTCATCATGGAGTTCTTATGAACTTCAAGATTTGGCCTCATTCCACCAAGAACAACTCAGATCTAAAGGATTTCCACATGATTAAACACAAATCTCACTTAAATCTAAACATTTTCAAAGTTAAAAGGATTCAAAGATACTTTTCTAACTTTCTTTCAACTCTTTTACACTCAATGCACTCAGAACCGATAGAATCAGAGCTCGTTCAGGCCTTCTACTCATTTCCTAGTGAAGTGTCGGCCTGAGATCTGATTCCTATCAAAGGGACAACCGATTTTGGGTTGAACATTAGCAACCGTCATGAAAAGTCAACTAAACGGACTGGGGTGATTCCCACTTCGATCGGACGAATTGGACTTAACGAGGTTCCGTTGTTTAACACGTTGTCATACCGTCTCGATCAAACCGCAAAACTTTCAAAACTTAACAAAATTCTAAGTTGCAAAACGATCAGATCGTGGGATAGATTGCCGTCTGATTGGATTGCCATCTAATCGAACGAGAATCCGATCGGATTGCACTTGAGCTTCCAAACTTAAACATTTTCTTTCAAAAGATATGAATGTCGAACGGATTGCCATCCGATCAAACACAATCCGATCGGTTGACGTTTGGATCTCCAACACTTAAACATTTTAGTAACTTTCAAAGATCAACAGTTTCTAACGGACTGCCATCCGATCGGAAGACCATCCAATCGAATGACCATCCTGCTGTGAACCTGCTCTCACTAGAAATGTCTCGCCAATCGGATCGCTATCTGATCGAACGACTGTTCGATCGATCGACCTGAAGGGTAGATATACTTCTCTAATTTTAAAATGCTACAACGAAAACTTCAAAGCCATCATACACAAACACATCCATCCCAAACAATGTCAATCCGAACGAATGGCCATCCGATCGAATTGACATCCGATCGAATGACCATCTGATCGGATTACCATTCGTCACTTGGTTCTTTTCACCGTTTAACGTGCCGTTCTTCGCTTATGCTGTCGTTAACTGTTTAGGCTAATCTCTCAGCGTTTCCTTCAATCCAAGAGAGTGTTTATTTAGTTAAATACTATCTGTGAGTATACTCAAACGCTTTTTGCTTTACGCACTTTTGGGGGTTACATACGTTACTTATCAAATCACAATCGACACACAACGCAAACACTATTTGTACGCTGACTGTTATTGCATGTTACGTGTTATTCGATGAATGCTTGTATGTTATGTTTACACAGTGATTGTTGCCTGACACCTTAGCAACAATAGTACTATAGTTTGGACACAGCACCTGTCGTGGACAGAGGTTGTTAAGGGCTTTACTTCACATGTCCCAGTGGGGATATGTGTTGCGCATTCTACAACTCGCAGTCACATCTGTGCATATTTCATTGTCGATAACCTACATGCTTCACTTTGCTACATGTTACATGATGTATGCGTAAACGATTTTCGCTATCTATTATACTACTAAATTTGTATGCTCACCTTTACACTATGTATATTGACTTTATTTTAACGTGTGTGACAGGTGCTTAAGATGCTAGGAATGTTGTGCTTTGGTGAATCAAGCTAGGGGTCTAGTTATATCACGCTAAATTTGTGTTGTCAGAACAGTGTTTGTTTTTGAGACAATTACTTGTAATAACTGTTTTATTTGGATATGTTATGGTATGGGACATGACGTTTAAATATCTGGTAACTAATAGTTGTTATGGATACTCATGGACAATCTGTTTTGCTCAGTGCCATGCCCTGATGTTTCCGCCATCGGTTGGGGTGTGACAGATTGGTATCAGAGCCATAACTATAGGGAATTAGGTAAGACTTGACCTAGTCCGGGCTGATGTCTTAGAAATGACCTAGTCTATTGTCTAAGTACCAACAGACTGCCTTGTGCGAACCCGGTAGGGGTTACGCACGAACCTATTTCTGTTACTCGATCGACTCGTAATCATGCTATACTAACACACTGCCTTTCCTAAGGCAGTCGCACCGTACACTATTTTCGAAAATGAACGAGTGATTAGGTCAAGATTAGGTGTGAAAACCGCAAACTCTCGATTAAATCGCTTGTTCGACGTACATATTTACTACAAACAAGAGAATTTGCGTTGAATTAGGAGTGAAATCCATACTTCGATGCAAATCTCTCTCTAAGTCTTGTGATTCTATCACACTGTGACAACCCTCACTAAACCAGGTATCCGTACGATTAAATTAATAATTAATTACTGCTTGATTACTGTGCTTAACTGAAATTGCTGATGAACTGCTACATGCCTTTATTACTTGAACATATCTGCATCATACTTTACATACCGTCACTACATTATTTTACATGCTGAACCTTAGTGACAAACATGATGCACAAAAGCACAGTAGCATTAGAACGGATAACCTATTGAACATGCTGATAAAGCCAGCATCAGGCAGACACTGCCTCTAAGGGCCTGTATGAGCCAGAAATATTTTACTACACCCGTAGTGAGTGTAGGGATACAAGGGTTGTAGAACTGCGTCTCTAGGAATAAGATATAATGACTGGATGTGCCTGAAACGTACTCTAAGCACAAGACACAGCACTTTAAATAACATTTCAGCTTCTGGCTAACTAATAAAGTGCCAAAACATGAGGAAAATATTCCTGACACTTTGGGAAATAAATTGTGTCACTAAAAATGTTATTTACGACACTTAAAAGCTTACTTAAGCACTTTAACGGATTACTATCCAACCGAACAACCGGACTTTACCCGGAACATAAAAATATTGACAGTAACATTATTGGTCTTTTTCTGAGCCAGTTAGGGTCCCTGGATACCCTAACACCCGCTATAGAGCACATCACACCACTAACCGAGTTAAACTCTAAACTAACTTAGTTAATCTAACTAATCTCTAACCAACACTTGGATTCTAACCAAGACCCCCCCTTGTAACCGGCCCAACTAGGAGGAGACAATGCTTGGTTACTTTTGATTATTTTATTCTATTGTGTCTAGTATCTAGAGGGCATTTGATCCAATGGACTTGGAACTTGAGCTTGTCTATAAAATCTACACTAAACACACTTGATCTTTCACTTAACACAACTCAACTTCAAACACCCCTCTCCCTTGCCATAGCTCACGGCCGAAACACCCCTCCCCTCTACATCCATTTTCGGCTTCCATCTTGCACATTCCAATCATATACAAGTCTTATGGGTCACGCATAAGGAGTCTTGGAGCTAACGGAAGGCGAAGGACCTTTCTACTTTGCTTTTATCCACCTCTTCTTCGCATAGATTCTTCCCTAGCCTCGAGCTAGAGGTATAACGCTCAAAACTCATACTCGAACTAATCTAAGGTGGTTAATAAGATTTGTAACGGTTGAAAGTCGGAAACTTGCGTTTTGAAACATTAAAGTCTACTAAAAATATGAATATTGTTGGTTAAAAGCATAATAGTTGTGTAAAAGTTGTAGTACTTGAAAGTTGTGATTATTTAGGCCCGATCTACGTTGTGGTAGCTCGGATCATCATTTAACCCGGTTTGGTTAAGATCATGGATCTTGACATAAGCTTGTTTCGGACGGTACAAGGGTTAAAAGGTGAAACTCTACCACACTAGAAACATGAACTTGTGTAAAAGTATTTTTACTTGTGAAATAGTGTTTAAAACTAGCGGATCTACGTATCTGCAAGTGGTATTTTCAAAGGACCAAGTGTCGAGAAAATCATGTTTTCTAAAAGTCGGATGACACACTAACAAGTATGATTTTTACAAACCACAAGTGTATAAACACTTGTGAAACGAAAGGTTTCGACAAAATAACAATCTTTGTAAAAGATGACGGAAAGATGTAAAGATGAATTTATTCTAAAAACGAGGTTTTTACGAGATTAAACTATTTTATACAAAGATCCACAAACTATAACGGGATCTACACTATAGTTTCCGGAAAAACTACAAGTTCATGTGATCATGCGATTTACATACTTGTCGACTTGCTTGATGTGTCGGGAAATTGTTTGATTGAATAAAGAAGTGGTTGAAATGATTTTGTAAAAGAAAATGATACGCTTGAAAGCGTGGCCACCTCCAGTTACAGAGGAAACTCTGGCGAAATTTTTCTAAAACCTAACACTTAGAATTATTTACAAGTGTTAGAATTATTTTTGACATGTTTTCAAAATATATTTCGCCACGACTTTATTTACAAATATTCGGAGGTGGGATTTTCACAAAACTAAACGTGACAAATATATATTTGGTAAATATATTTTTCACAACACTGTTTATGATTATTTTGTGAAAATACACAAATATTATTTTTAGGGTAAAAATAATATTTACAAACGTTGACGAATCCAAAATAATACGAACGCTTTCACGATGAACATATAAGTTACAACGGTAATTATTATTACCACACGATTACTAAAACGTAACTTACGCATTATACGGAAATGATTATGAACGTATATTTTATCAACGTATTATTTTTGGGGAAAAATTATGTGAAATGGAAATATAATATTTTTGAGAAAAATATTTATATTTGGAATTAGAAATGAAAATATATTAAGTGAGACTTAATATTATAAATTGAACGCACATGTATTAAATCCCCCATCCTTGGGAAGGAGATTAACTACCAAGTACATGCAAAATATAAACACGGAATAGTTGTCTAACTATTTCCCAAAAACCTAAACTATAAAGCTAAGGCACGGCCATCCGTCTAATAGAATTAGTACATGTAGGTCGTCGCACAGCTGACATTCGGAGTACTTGGTAGAGACGCACTGACTATGAGTTCATGTCCCCCTTTTCTCTTATCTGTTTTCAGTTTTATAAACTGCGGGGGTGAAATACATGTTATTATGATTACTAGTACTTTATACATGGTATGGTTAGCGTAAGGAGGTTTACTACTTAGATCATGTGAGTGGGTAGGCGCAACTTGAGGCCATTAATCCTCATGGTAGGACCGAGGGACAGGAGCGGTAGATCTATCTGGGTGTAGCGAGCCCAGCCCCAGGCCCAGCATAACGGACCTCGGGGTGACTTTGTGCCCAACGCATAAATCCGCTAGGTTTGAGTCTTCCTACTTGCACTTCACACATATCAATGGCCTTGCAAACTATTGGTGATCTCTTTTTCCTTATTTGCTACATACCAGGATTTTTGATAAATACAAAGGTTTATTTACTCACTTACACATGAACTCGCTCAACATTATTGTTGATTTTTCAACTTACATGTATTTCAGGGAATTAAAAGATCTGGCACGGTATGGCACGTTTTCCCGCTGCACTAGTTTCCAAGATCATCCGGGGTTTAGGGAATGTGACTCTTTCCTTGAAAAGTCACAGTCCTTAAACTGTGTTTATGTCATGTTTAAGTTTGTAATGTTTGTTGAACAAGGTTATGGTTGTTAGGGCGTGTTTCCCGTTAAAACAATGGTACTGTATTTGGTTTTAAAACTTAATGGATGATTCTTGCATGTTTTTTAATTCATATAGCTTTGTTATGATTAAGCTATGGTATTAAGAAGTCACACCAAATTAACCACGCTTCCGCAAAGCCAGGGTGTGACAGCTTGGTATCAGAGCTCTGATCATAGCGAACTAGGATTCCTTCTCGAGTCTTGAGTATGATCACTAGGGCTCTCACGAAAACATTTTTACTGCATACCACTTAAGTCCAGATCCAAAACGTTTTTATAAACAAATGTTGAGCGCATTTTATTTATTATTTTTAGGCTCAATCTGGGAGGCTGAGGCTCGGTCTTGGAGGCCGAGGCTCGATCTAGGAGATCGAGGTAGATGGCTAGTGAGACTAGGATGAGTAGGCTCAGTCTTGGAGGCTGAGGCTCGGTCTTGGAGATCGAGGCTCGATTTAAGAGATCGAGGTAGATGGCTAGTAAGACTAGGAAGAGTAGGCTCAGTCTTGGAGGCTAAGGCTCGGTCTTGGAGGCCGAGGCTCGATCTAAGAGATCGAGGTAGAGGGCTAGTGAGACTAGGGAGAATAGGCTCAGCCTTGGAGGCTGAGGCTCGGTCTTGGAGGCCGACGCTCGATCTAAGAGGTCGAGGTGGATGATAGAGCAGTCTTAGGGACTGGGAGGCTAGTGGGACTAGGAGAATTATTTGATTGTTTATTGTTGACTTACATGTTTATATGAATATATGATTGGTTATTATACGTATATGTGTTTGTGTTACAAACGTCATGCTTTCATCATGTACTAGAAAGATGGACACTACGAATCCCATGGCCATAGTATCAGACGACATAGTTTCATCGGAGCACGAGGTGTACGTTTCCGATACTACCGGCACAGACGATGACGACTTTCTGCCCCTCTGCGCTGCCTGATGTCGTAGCAGAGCCTACTGATGGCCATCTTGTTGGGAATTTGCCACTCACGGTGATCCCTGCTCCTGTGCCCCTTGCCGCTTATCCCATTGTTGATATGCCCCCCCCCCCCGACGTGGCCTCTGACGACGATAACGATCTACTAGAAGAGGACCCATTCGAGGGAGAGGCCCTATTGCTGCTGGTATTAGCCTACTGCTTGCAGACGCTCCTGCAGGGGAAACTCATGCCCATTCCCCTGTCCCAGACTCATTTGAGTTCCTGACATCCGCATTTTCGCATATACAAGGAGTGCAGCACCATTCACACGACGCCGACCCTGATACGGCATCATCAGCTGCACCGGTTCCCGCACACAGCTTTGAGTTTGATCACGGTATTGAGGGTGATCTTGTTCTTCCACCCGGTTTTGATCCAGACCATGACCTTGAGTTCATACACCTAGACAGCCCTTGGAGGATCCTGTAACCCTCTATGATGGTTGATCCAGCTGATTTTGAGATGGAGTTGGTTGATCCGGAGCCAGCCGTGGCCCTTAAGCCAGGCGTTGCTCCTAACACCGCATTGGAGCATGACCCGGTTCATGCCGATGCACTTGCTGTTGCTCCTTGATTGATCATCTGCTTGGACGAGAGAAAATTTGGGGTAACTGTGCAAGACAATTTATTATTACGGGGGCCCACGTAATAACGACTTGTAGTGCACAGAAATCCTGGTTGACTCTGCGGGTCAAGCTAATGAAAACCAATGTAGCAGGAAATAACTCGAACACGAATGACCAAGGCGATGAAGCCTCGACTTCATTCTATTTCAAGCAACAAGCCAAATTGGCAAGCCTATGTGAAGGCTCAGAAAATTTATTTCCCCACCCATACATTGAGTATATTTATGTGTAAAATTGGGTGAGTACATGATGGCTTATGGTGCTATGTATCTCATAGACAATTGGAAAGTTGTCTAACCCACTTCATGCCATTTCGGCAGAAGAGAATGCCACCCAGGCGTGACACAAACACCAGTATGTTGCCAAGGATAGAAGCCGAGCTGCAAAAACGCAACTCACAGGCAATTGCACGACATGAAGCTCTCCACTTTTAGCACAGCAATGGCACTACTGGAAATAATCCCCAGCTGACCGCACCTATAAGCAGTTCCGGAACTGCAAGCCTTTGAACTTCGACGAAACAGAAAGCGCCATTGCATTTGTTCGTTGGTCCGAAAAGATTGACTCCATTCTAAGAAAGACTAACTGTTCGCCCCAAACAGAGTGATACCTTTACCTCAAGGTCATTTCTAGACGACACACTCTCATAGTGGGACCATCAGGTTCAGGCCCTTGACACAGATGCTGCTTAGGCACTGAGCTGGGATGAGCTCAAGGAAATGATGGAGGAGAAATGTGGTTCTAAGACTGGAATTCAGAAGCTTGAGATAGAGTCCTGGAAATTGAAAATGGACGAACCAGAGATTCCTGAACATGTCCAGCGATCGCACGACTTGCCTAGGGTCGTCCCCTACTAAGTCATTGATGTTACAGTTGGGTACCTGTAAACCTTACATTCTGGTCTCGACTTGTGGCAATGTAATCGCAGTGATCTATTGTTTATGTTCTATGACATGGGATGTTATGTGGCTGATTTATTTATAACATGACATGTTAAGTGCTGATATTGTTGAATACATACGTACATTTCACCTGCTATGACCTAACCTACGTGAAACATCTTTTAGAAGATGCCTCCAAGACGCGAAATGCGCATGCCCACCTCAGAGGCGGAACTTCAAGAGATAATTGCTGCAGCTATAGCACAACACGAGGCCCTACGCTCTGAACCTAGCAGAGGTACCTTAGAAAATAACGGTTGTCCCTACTGGCACTTCCTCAACTACAAGCCTCCGAAGTTCGACGGCACTGGAGGTGCCATAGCTTTTGTGAAATGGATTGAAAGTATGGATTCCATCTTTCGAATGAGTGGTTGTACGCCAGAACAAGAAGTCCTATACGTTTCTGAGTTGTTTCAAGATGGAGCTCGACTATGGTGGAACCTTCAGGTTCAAATAAAGGGCGAAACCGCAGCATATGCATTATCATGGGATGAACTGAAGGGAATGATGCATAAGAAGTATTGCTCCCAAGCGGAAACCCAGAAGTTGGAAGGGGAATTCCAGAGCCTGATGATGGAAGGTCCAAAAATGTTGGGATACATGCAAAGACTTCATGACTTGGCACGAGTTGTTCCCTACTTAGCGGAACCAGAAATGAGGAAATTGGGACAGTTCATTTGGGAACTGGCACCACAAGTCTTGAGCTTGATGACAGCATCTACGCCACCAACAACTATTGCTGCAAGCAAGATGGGTTTGGCACTCGTTACAGAAGCAATTAGACTAGAAAAACTTGCAAACCCCGACAAGAAGAAGGAAACTCCAGGGGAGACATCCGAGAAGAACAAAAGAAAGCTCAATGAATTTCAAGGAGGTAATCGGGCAAATAACAAGAACAAGGCCAAAAAGGAAAGGGGGTACAGGGGTAAACTACCTAAGTGCGAAGAATGACCGCGCCATCATATCGGGGCATGCAGAAATGGAAAGTGTGATAACTGTGGCAGGGTGGGACACTACAAGGAGGAGTGTTACCGCCGGAAGAAACGTGGAAATCAAGGTCAAGATGGTAGTGGAAAACACGAAGTAAACAACGACCACAGTAACTATCAGGACGAAAGTGGAGATATGGGGCACCTTGGGAAGGATTGCCCAAGAGAGGTTAACCAAGACCATGAAGGAGCTTCCAACATCGGAGCTTGTGAAGCATGCCAGGATCTAGGCGTGATTACTGGTACGTTCTCTATTAACCAAAACTTTTGCATCTATTTTGTTTGACACTGGCGCCGATTATAGCTTCGTGTCGTTAGAATTTAAGAACATGCTTGGTTTAGCCGCTAGTAAGTTAGATACTCCGTACTCGATCGAATTGGCGAATGGGAAGTTAGTAGAAGCTAATGAGGTGATTCGAGGCTGCGTAATCGAATTGGGAGAGCGCGAGTTCGCTCTAGATCTACTACCAGTCCAGTTGGGAAGCTTCGACGTGGTAGTAGGAATGGATTGGTTATCCAGTAACAAGGCAGAGATAGTTTGTCATGAGAAGGTCGTTCGTATTCCGAATGAAGATGGTGAGACCATTGTTGTTCATGGAGAGAAGCGTGAGACGCCGTTGAGGATTATCAGCTGCTTGAAAGCAAGAAAGTGTTTGCAGAAAGGATGTGTTGCTTTCCTGGCACACATTGTGGATAAGAAAGCTGGAGAACCAAAGATCGAAGACATCCCTGTCGTGAGGGAGTACCCAGAAGTCTTCCCAGAAGATTTGCCTGGCTTGCCGCCTCAAAGGGAAGTGGAATTTCGCATTGACTTAGTTCCAGGCGCCGCGCCTGTGGCTAAGGCACCCTACAGACTTGCTCCGTCTGAGATGCAAGAACTGTCGACACAACTTCAAGAGTTGTTAGACAAGGGATTTATCCGACTGAGCTTCTCGCCTTGGGGAGCTCCAGTTTTGTTTGTCAAGAAGAAGGACGGTAGTTTCCGTATGTGCATTGACTACAGAGAGTTGAACAAGCTGACGATCAAGAATAGGTATCCCCTGCCAAGGATTGATGATCTGTTTGACCAGCTACAAGGTTCAAGCTTTTATTCAAAGATCGATCTTCGATCTGGTTACCATCAGTTAAGGATACAGGAGGAGAGTATCCCGAAGACAGCCTTCAGAACTCGATATAGACACTACGAGTTCCTCGTTATGCCGTTTGGGTTGACAAACGCACCTGCAGTGTTCATGGATTTGATGAATCGAGTTTGTAAGCCGTACTTGGATAAGTTCGTGATTGTATTCATCGATGATATTTTGATTTATTCAAAGACGAAGGCTGAGCACGAGCAGCATTTAAGAGCCATTCTGGAGCTGCTAAAGAAAGAACAGTTGTCTGCCAAATTCTCTAAGTGCGAGTTTTGGCTAAGAGAAGTGCAATTCCTTGGACACGTGGTAAATGGAGATGGAATCCACGTGGATCCAACCAAGATCGAGGCGATCAAGGATTGGGAAACGCCAAAGACGCCAATCGAGGTTCGGCAATTCTTGGGTTTGGCTGGCTATTACCGAAGATTCATTGAGAATTTTTCAAAGATCGCTCAACCATTGACGCTTCTCACTCAGAAGGACAAGAAGTTTGATTGGGGAATCAAACAGGAAGAAGCGTTCCAGATATTGAAAGATAAGCTTTGCAACGCGCCAATCTTAGCCCTACCGGAAGGTACAGATGATTTTGTGGTATACTGCGACGCTTCGCGTCAAGGATTGGGTTGTGTGTTGATGCAACGCCAAAAGGTTATTGCCTACGCGTCACGCCAACTGAAGGTACATGAAAAGAACTATACCACACATGATTTGGAACTAGGTGCAGTAATTTTTGCATTAAAGATCTGGAGACACTACCTTTATGGTACGAAGTGCACAATCTTCACAGATCACAAGAGCCTCCAACACATATTCAACTAGAAGGAGTTGAACATGAGGCAAAGACGATGGGTAGAACTGTTGAATGACTACGACTGCGAGATAAAGTATCATCCAGGGAAGGCGAATGTGGTCGCCGATGCCCTAAGTCGAAAGGAGAGAATCAAGCCCATAAGGGTTAGGGCTTTGGAGATGATTATTTAGACCGATCTTTCCTTACGCATTCGTACAGCGCAGAAAGAAGCTCTCAAGGAAAGAAACCTTGAAGAAGAGTATCTCCGTGGGATGGAGAAGTTATTGGTACCAAACAAGGAAGGAACGTTGTGTTTTGAGAAAAGGATTTGGGTTCCTTTGTTTGGTGGTTTAAGGAAGGTTATTTTCGATGAAGCTCACAAGTCGCGGTACTCTATCCATCCTGGAGCGGATAAGATGTACCAGGATCTTAAGGATTATTATTGGTGGCCTAGGATGAAAGGCGATGTGGCTGTTTATGTGAGCAAATGTTTAACGTGCGCCAAAGTTAAGGCGGAATACCAGAAGCCTTCGGGACTTCTGCAGCAACCAGAGATTCCCGAGTGGAAATGGGAACAAATCTCTATGGATTTTATTACGAAGTTGCCAAGAACGCCAAGAGGCCATGACACTATTTGGGTAATAGTGGATCGCTTAACGAAGTCAGCACACTTCCTACCTATCCGAGAGAAGGATAATACGAGCAAACTGGCCGAAATTTACATGAGAGAGATTGTTACACGCCATGGAGTACCTCTCTCAATCATCTCCGATAGAGACGGAAGGTTCGTATCGAGGATATGGCAATCCTTCCAGGAAGCTTTTGGCTCAAAGTTGAATCTGAGCACTGCTTTTCACCCGCAGACCGACGGCCAAAGTGAGCGGACGATACAGACGCTAGAAGACATGCTGAGAGCATGTGTGATGGATTTGGGCGGTAGCTGGGATAAACGTTTGCCTCTGGTTGAGTTTTCATACAACAACAGCTATCACACCAGTATTGGTGCCGCGCCATTCGAAGCTTTATATGGGCGCAAATGCAGATCACCGCTCTGTTGGTCTGACGCAGGTGATAGACAGTTGGTTGGTCCTGACATGGTTCAGGAAACCACAGACAAGATCGCACAGATACGAGATCGCATCAGTGCGGCTCGTGACCGGCAGAAAGCCTACGCGGATCGAAGCAGGAAACCCCTAGAGTTTGAGGTTGGTGATATGGTTTTGTTGAAGGTATCACCCTGGAAGGGTGTGGCACGCTTTGGGAAGCGTGGGAAGTTGAATCCAAGGTATATTGGACCGTTCAAGATCTTGGAAAGAATCGGGTTAGTAGCATACAAGTTGGATTTACCTGCTGAACTAAATGGGGTTCACAATACATTCCATATATTCAATCTGAAGAAGAGTCCAACACAAGTTACCGTTGCCATTCCCACCGACGAAATTCATGTTGACGACACGCTCCATTTCGTTGAAGAACCTGTTGAGGTCACGGATTGGAAAGTAAACAAGACCCGCCAGAGCAGTGTCAAGCTCGTCAAAGTTCGTTGGAATGCCCGCCATGGTCCTGAATTCACCTGGGAGCGTGAGGACCGAATGAAAGAGAAATACCCTCACCTATTTCCTGAGAACCCTGCTTCTACAAGCAGAACTTAAAATTTCGGGACGAAATTTTTCTAACGGGGGGAGAATGTGACAACCCTCACTAAACCAGGTATCCGTACGATTAAATTAATAATTAGTTACTGCTTGATTACTGTGCTTAACTGAAATTGCTGATGAACTGCTACATGACTTTATTACTTGAACATATCTGCATCATACTTTACATACCGTCACTACATTATTTTACATGCTGAACCTTAGTGACAAACATGATGCACAAAAGCACAGTAGCATTAGAACAGATAACCTATTGAACATGCTGATAAAGCCAGCATCAGGCAGACACTGCCTCTAAGGGCCTGTATGAGCCAGAAATATTTTACTACACCCGTAGTGAGTGTAGGGATACAAGGGTTGTAGAACTGCGTCTTTAGGAATAAGATATAATGACTGGATGTGCCTGAAACGTACTCTAAGCACAAGACACAGCACTTTAAATAACATTTCAGCTTCTGGCTAACTAATAAAGTGCCAAAACATGAGGAAAATATTCCTGACACTTTGGGAAATAAATTGTGTCACTAAAAATGTTATTTACGACACTTAAAAGCTTACTTAAGCACTTTAACGGATTACTATCCAACCGAACAACCGGACTTTACCCGGAACATAAAAATATTGACAGTAACATTATTGGTCTTTTTCTGAGCCAGTTAGGGTCCCTGAATACCCTAACACACGCTATAGAGCACATCACACCACTAACCGAGTTAAACTCTAAACTAACTTAGTTAATCTAACTAATCTCTAACCAACATTGGATTCTAACCAAGACCCCCCCCCCCCCTTGTAACCGGCCCAACTAGGAGGAGACAATGCTTGGTTACTTTTGATTATTTTATTCTATTGTGTCTAGTATCTAGAGGGCATTTGATCCAATGGACTTGGAACTTGAGTTTGTCTATAAAATCTACACTAAACACACTTGATCTTTCACTTAACACAACTCAACTTCAAACACCCCTCTCCCTTTCCATAGCTCACGGCCGAAACACCCCTCCCCTCTACATCCATTTTCGGCTTCGATCTTGCACATTCCAATCATATACAAGTCTTACGGGTCACGCATAAGGAATCTTGGAGCTAACGGAAGGCGAAGGACCTTTCTACTTTGCTTTTATCCACCTCTTCTTCGCATAGATTCTTCCCTAGCCTCGAGCTAGAGGTATAATGCTTAAAATTCATACTCGAACTAATCTAAGGTGGTTAATAAGATTTGTAACGGTTGAAAGTCGGAAACTTGCGTTTTGAAACATTAAAGTCTACTAAAAATATGAATATTGTTGGTTAAAAGCATAATAGTTGTGTAAAAGTTGTAGTACTTGAAAGTTGTGATTATTTAGGCCCGATCTACGTTGTGGTAGCTCGGATCATCATTTAACCCGGTTTGGTTAAGATCATGGATCTTGACATAAGCTTGTTTCGAACGGTACAAGGGTTAAAAGGTGAAACTCTACCACACTAGAAACATGAACTTGTGTAAAAGTATTTTTACTTGTGAAATAGTGTTTAAAACTAGCGGATCTACGTATCTGCAAGTGGTATTTTCAAAGGACCAAGTGTCGAGAAAATCATGTTTTCTAAAAGTCGGATGACACACTAACAAGTATGATTTTTACAAACCACAAGTGTATAAACACTTGTGAAACGAAAGGTTTCGACAAAATAACAATCTTTGTAAAAGATGACGGAAAGATGTAAAGATGGATTTATTCTAAAAACGAGGTTTTTACGAGATTAAACTATTTTATACAAAGATCCACAAACTATAACGGGATCTACACTATAGTTTCCGGAAAAACTACAAGTTCATGTGATCATGCGATTTACATACTTGTCGACTTGCTTGATGTGTCGGGAAATTGTTTGATTGAATAAAGAAGTGGTTGAAATGATTTTGTAAAAGAAAATGATACGCTTGAAAGCGTGGCCACCTCCAGTTACAGAGGAAACTCTGGCGAAATTTTTCTAAAACCTAACACTTAAAATTATTTACAAGTGTTAGAATTATTTTTGACATGTTTTCAAAATATATTTCGCCACGACTTTATTTACAAATATTCGGAGGTGGGATTTTCACAAAACTAAACGTGACAAATATATATTTGGTAAATATATTTTTCACAACACTGTTTATGATTATTTTGTGAAAATACACAAATATTATTTTTAGGGTAAAAATAATATTTACAAACGTTGACGAATCCAAAATAATACGAACGCTTTCACGATGAACATATAAGTTACAACGGTAATTATTATTACCACACGATTACTAAAACGTAACTTACGCATTATACGGAAATGATTATGAACGTATATTTTATCAACGTATTATTTTTGGGGAAAAATTATGTGAAATGGAAATATAATATTTTTGAGAAAAATATTTATATTTTGAATTAGAAATGAAAATATATTAAGTGAGACTTAATATTATAAATTGAACGCACATGTATTAAATCCCCCATCCTTGGGAAGGAGATTAACTACCAAGTACATGCAAAATATAAACACGGAATAGTTGTCTAACTATTTCCCAAAAACCTAAACTATAAAGCTAAGGCACGGCCATCCGTCTAATAGAATTAGTGCATGTAGGTCGTCGCACAGCTGACATTCGGAGTACTTGGTAGAGACGCACTGACTGTGAGTTCATGTCCCCCTTTTCTCTTATCTGTTTTCAGTTTTATAAACTGCGGGGGTGAAATACATGTTATTATGATTACTAGTACTTTATACATGGTATGGTTAGCGTAAGGAGGTTTACTACTTAGATCATGTGAGTGGGTAGGCGCAACTTGAGGCCATTAATCCTCATGGTAGGACCGAGGGACAGGAGCGGTAGATCTATCTGGGTGTAGCGAGCCCAGCCCCAGGCCCAGCATAACGGACCTCGGGGTGACTTTGTGCCCAACACATAAATCCGCTAGGTTTGAGTCTTCCTACTTGCACTTCACACATATCAATGGCCTTGCAAACTATTGGTGATCTCTTTTTCCTTATTTGCTACATACCAGGATTTTTGATAAATACAAAGGTTTATTTACTCACTTACACATGAACTCGCTCAACATTATTTTTGATTTTTCAACTTACATGTATTTCAGGGAATTAAAAGATCTGGCACGGTATGGCACGTTTTCCCGCTGCACTAGTTTCCAAGATCATCCGGGGTTTAGGGAATGTGACTCTTTCCTGGACAAGTCACAGTCCTTAAACTGTGTTTATGTCATGTTTAAGTTTGTAATGTTTGTTGAACAAGGTTATGGTTGTTAGGGCGTGTTTCCCGTTAAAACAATGGTACTGTATTTGGTTTTAAAACTTAATGGATGATTCTTGCATGTTTTTTAATTCATATAGCTTTGTTATGATTAAGCTATGGTATTAAGAAGTCACACCAAATTAACCACGCTTCCGCAAAGCCAGGGTGTGACACACACAAACAGGAATGAAGTCGCTAAGTTAGGGGTGAAACCCGAATCTTGATGTCTCGTTCCGCTCTTTATTTCAATTTTACAAAACTCTCACCAAAGTCTCGATGGATTCCAACGACTCGAGTTGCGTAAATAACCAAAAGGATGCATGCCATTCACCATGTGTCGGTGATGGAGCACAGTCCATTAGGCCAAAGCACGCACTCGAGGCACTTGAGAATAGTCGAATCGCTTTGGGTAGTCGACGTCTGTCAGCTGAAGACAATCTAATCTCAATTACAAACTCACAATCACAGATTATGTGTTTCGATTTTGAGCCTGCAACTGCTGACTCTGATATTTGTCATTTTATGTGGAATTTTATGTGATTTATGTGGTTTTACATGTTATTTGTTAACGTTTTGAGATACGAACAGTTTCGATCTAACGCTTCTTGCTCCGCTTATCGCAGACCACACACTACACAAATCGCTCGCTATGCTACTCGTTGTGTACTCGCTAATCGCAATCGCTATTCTCGAACGCGCGAACCTTGAAAGATAAGTGAATACATGCAATATATGTAGGTGAATGCGTGCAAATATAGTGTGGATTCTGTGGTTTACGTGCTTATGTGCTCTATGTGCCTATGTGTTTCTATGATTATGTGCCTACGTGAATATGTGTTTATATGATTGATTGTGTTCCTGAGCTTTAGTAGTAGTGCGTGTGAGGTGAGATTCGATTATATAGTGTCTGAGTCCTATGGCGATGTCTATTGCAGACAATGTCATCATTTGGATTGTTTCACTCCCGCTTTGCTCGTCGTAATCATGAGGACAAGCGCATCGCTTCTCTGGTCACTAAGCAGATGGCGAAAGTCATACCGCAAATTGTTAGCGAGCTGAATGAAAACGCTAGCAAGTCCTCTGAAGAATCCAGGACTGATTCACCCAAAGCTACTTTTAGCTTCAAATAGTTTAAAGCCCGCGGACCCAAAGAATTCACCGGAGAAGATGGACCTACTGCCATGTTTCAATGGTTCGATTCTATTGAAGTCACCCTGCGCCAAAGCGGCTGTCCTGAAAACCTTCGCACTGTTAACACCACTGGCATTTTCCAGTCCAAGGCTCTGGACTGGTGGACTGCCGAAAGAAACAAGCGAGGGTATGATGCAGCTTACGAGCTAACATGGGACGAGTTGAAGGACATCATGATGAAGGAGTTCTGCCCTCCCCACGAGCTTCAAAAGTTGGAGGACGAGTTCTGGCACATCAAACAAGAGGGTGGCAACAACGCTGGTTTAACTGCCCGCTTTAAGCAGCTGAGCATAATCTGTCCAGGCCAAGTTACTACTCCCGAAATCACCATCAAGAAGTATATCCGTGCTCTACCGGATTGCGTGGCTGATTCTGTGCAAGCCGCAAAGACGACGACTACTGAGGAAACCTTCCTGCTCGCTGCCGAGATCAATGACAAGCAAGTTAAGGCTGGTTACTTTGATAAAGCCTCCAAGAATCTTCACTAAGTTACCGCTGCTCCCACCGCTAAATCCACCGCCGCACCGCAATCCTCAAGGTCCTCCCGTCGCAAGAGAAAGAAAGAACAACAACAACAACAACAGTAGCAAAAATTGCGCTGTCGCAGCTGCCGCTCCTCTTCAAGCTATACCTGCTCAACCGCAGCCTCAACCCCGCCGAGTAGTGGCACCGGTCACCCATGCACCGCTGGCTAAGCGTCCATACACTGGTTCTCACCCGGCTTGCCATACATGTACTTATCATCATCCCGTGGGGATTGCTTGTAGATATTGTGTTCACTGCAATATGTACGGCCACTTTACCGCTAACTGCCGTACTGGTCCACGTCAAGCTCCAGCTCAAGGTCAAGCTCCTGCTCAACAAGCTCTACTTCCTGCTCCTCAAGGCCAACAAGCGGCTCCTGCACCCGTGGTCCACGCTAGAGCTTGCTTTGCATGTGGTGATCCCAACCACTTCGCAAACATGTGCCCAAATCGAGTGGTGAAGCAAGAGCCACAACAGCAGTAACCCCAGCAACAGTAGCAGCATCAGCAGCAGCAGCCCGCGAACGTACCTTCAATATCAATGTCCTCCAGGCCCAAGCAGATAACAATGTGGTTAATGGTACGTTTCTCGTAAATGGTATATATGTTTCGTGTTTATTTGATACTGGAGCCGATAAATGTTTTGTATCGTTTGAATTTGAAAAGCTCCTTAATCGTAAGCGTGCCCATCTCCCCTCGACGTTCGATGTTTAAGTTGCCACTGGAAGAACCGTCGCTGTCAATTCTGTTCTACGTGATTGTACGCTTGAACTCAACAATCACGTCTTTCCTATCGATCTTATCCCGATGCAGCTTGGTAGCTTCGATATCATAGTAGGCATGGATTTTCTTTGCGAAAATCGTGCTGAAGTCGTTTGCTTCGATAAGATGATTCATTTCTCTCTCGCTAATGGTGATCAACTTTGTGTGTATGGCGAAACTCCTTCGAAAGGTCTCAAGCTTATGTCGTGCATCCAAGCAAGCAAGTATCTCCACAAGGAATACAGGGCTTTCTTGGCACACATTGTAGTAGCGGAGAAGGAAAAGAAAGAGAAGGCAACTAATAAGGTGCCTGTGGTTCATGATTTTCCTAACGTCTTTCCTGATGATTTACCTGGTTTACCTCCGAGTCGTGATATCGACTTTCGTATTGATCTCATTCCTGGAGCAAATCCTGTTGCTAAATCTCCTTATCGCCTCGCTCCGTCCGAAATGCGCAAACTCTCGAGTCAACTCCAGGAATTACTTGACAAAGGCTTCATTCGCCCTAGCACCTCTCCTTGGGGCGCACCAGTGCTTTTTGTCAAAAAGGATGGGTCATTTCGGATGTGCATCGACTACAAGGAATTGAATAAGCTGACTATCAAGAATTGATATCCCCTGCCCCGAATCGATGATTTGTTCGATCAACTGCAAGGTGCTACATGTTTCTCGAAGATCAATTTACGCTCAGGCTATCACCAGTTACGAATTCAGGAGGAAGATATATCGAAAACCGCTTTCCAAACTCGATACGACCATTATGAATTCGTCGTAATACCCTTTGGTTTAACCAATGCACCCGCGGTTTTCATGGATTTGATGAATCGCGTGTGCAA
The DNA here is from genome assembly GCF_002127325.2 of Helianthus annuus. Lineage (NCBI taxonomy): Eukaryota > Viridiplantae > Streptophyta > Magnoliopsida > Asterales > Asteraceae > Helianthus > Helianthus annuus. The sequence goes on from NC_035436.2 coordinate 116,670,635, forward strand.
ACCATTTCTTGACCGCTTCGTCATCGTGTTCATCGCCGACATCCTCATCTATTCGAAGTCAAAAGCCGAACACGCGCAGCATCTACGTTTGGTTCTTGAATTATTCCAAGGGAATCGACTCTATGCCAAGTTCTCCAAGTGCGAATTCTGGCTAGAGGAGGTTCAATTCCTCGGTCACATCGTCAATAGTCAGGGTATACACGTCGACCCCACGAAGATCGAAGCTGTTAAGAGTTGGGTTACTCCAAAATCACCATCCGATGTTCGTTCTGTCACACCCCGACCGGGTAAAACAACAAACCGCGGAGAAAACGTCAGGGAGTGGAGCGACAGAATTATTATTTCACAACACATGGATCAAAAGGTTTCGTTTTATTGAATTATTAAATATTTACATTGTCTTAAAGTTAAAACAAACAAGTTCACATATTGACTATCATCGTTATTAAGTCACTAAGGCCTCGTCCGGTCCTAAGTGAGCATGCATCCTAGTCACAGTCAACATTATTCAACACCACCTGAAACATACGTGAAAATAAAATCAACAAAGAAATGCCGGCGAGCACATAGGTTTTGTGAGAGTGTCGGATTCATGACTCGTTTTCATGTTGCAATACCTTGTTTGACTACAAAAGTCAATAATTGAAAACCTTGTTTTGAAAAGAGTTTGGTATTGCAATGTGAATAACCAGCTCAAAATAAGTTGGTTATAGTTTATAAAATCTCGTTGCCATGAATTCTTAACCCAAAATATTTGTTTAAGTAAACCAAATTGTAAATCGTTCTCGTAATAAAACTCGTATGGTTTATATCATTTAGTAAACATCGTTGCGTGTCCTCGTTTAAAAATCGTTCGTCCAAGTGAACTAAATAACGCCATGGAATGTAATATGTTAAAAGCACTTATATATAAGAAGTACCAGCGGCGTATCTACCATGCTTTTATCACATTACACCATCCCATTATCTAATCACAATCCAAAAACCAATCGTTCGTTCAATTCATTTAACTTGTTCAAATCGTTCTAATCGTTCAAATCGTTCAATCGTTTCAATCGTTCAATCGTTCAAAATCGTTCAAAATCGTTCAATCGTTCAAAATCGTTCAAATCGTTCAATCGTTCAATCGTTCAAATCGTTCTCGTTTTAATTGTGAAAACTACTTTTGGTCGTCTCGCAGAATACATTCAAACCTTCGTAACTCGTCCATCGTTTAACTCGTATTTACATACCACCAAAGGGTAAGTTAACAATCATTAGGTTCAGTCGTTACCCACATAACCCCCATACATAACCATGGTGGCAGTCCGATAACGGGATTTGTAAGATCCTATGGTACCATAACCTAGTACTGGTCGGCTTGATCGTTGTTAATGAATGTCATTCGTTATGTAAATACGTCCAACAAGTTCGTTCACATTATCGAAATCATTTATGTTTAATATAAACCATAGTATTCGTTTTTGAAATCATCGTTGAATACATCGAAATCGTTTACCACATATGAATCACCCCAAAACAATCGAAAACAATAAAATAGGGGAACTATGTCACACCCCCAAAATCCCACACGCGGAGTACCACCGCTTGGAGGCGTGCCATGACCAGGATCAAGCCACCAATCATATTGAACAAGCATATAATAGTTAAAGTAGTTCAAAAACCCAAATCAATACGATTGATGTTCAAACCAAACTTTGTTTAAGTAGCGGAAGCATTAAAGTAAAAGCCCAAAACATAAGTATTAATATATGAATGTCATAAGTGTTTAGTAAGCATTCACGAATCCTTGTCCACAACGACCCGCTCCTCCTTGTGCAAGCTCCATAAATACCTAAGGCCCTGCAAGGCATGCAGCAGAGAGTCAACAACTAGTTGAGCGAGTTCACAGAAAGTAAGTTCATAACAGTAATGCGTAAGTTCATCTAGTGGGGGCTTCCCATGCATGTATGTACTAATGGTGGGGGTTTCCCATGCCTTGTATATATATTACTAGTGGGGGATTCCCACGTTTATCTTTACTAACGGGGGCTTCCCATTATGGTACTTACTAGACTATTTGCAACCATGTGTTCTTCTTGAACCGAGAACAGGTATACGTACATGGTCACGTAGGATTTACGTGAGTGCCCTTCCCCGAGGACAGTGGTACGTGTGGGGTTTACGTAGGATTTACGTAAGTGTCCTTCCGACCTGGAAGACAGTAGTAGGTATTAGTTTACGTAGGTTTTACGTAAGTGTCCTCCCGACCCGGGAGACAATGGAAAATACTAGTTTACGTAGGTTTTACGTAAGTGTCCTGACTAACCTGAGGACGATGGTCTATAGTCTAGTGATAGCGTAAGTACGAGTAATTATCCATTTCACATAATCCAACCCAATTCCCAACCCGGGAATCCCATGCCTTGGCTGTGTGAACTCACCTTGGGTTGCTCGGCAGATACACAGAAAGTACAGGTAAGCTAGTAAGTGGTCAACCACGTCCTATCATGGTTATTATACAAGTCAGGTTCGTATATAGCACGTATGTTCTACACGTATAGTATCAAGTATGATCATGGCAAATCACATAAACGTATCAGCAATCCAATAGAAAACAGATAACAATTCTAAGTATTCGGCCTAAACAATTGGGCTTGTAACAGTAAAAGTCCAATAGCAAACATAGTCAGTCTCGAGTCGAGACTATCGGTCTCGAGCTATGCTGGTGTCGAGATCTCGAGTCGCAACGAATGAGATCTCGAGTCGCAACAGGGGTGTTCTCGAGTCGCAAGAGAGCTGGTCTCGGTTTGTCATGGTCCAGTCGAGACTGTTCGGTCTCGAGTCATAACTGGACCCGCAACCTCGTTCTCGGTTGGTGCTGCTGTGTGCGAGTGTTGTGGTCTCGAGTCGAGACTAGGAGTTCTCGACTCACAACCCTGGTCGAGACAATCCGATTGTAACAACTTTCCATAATTCCAGTTTATCAATCCCGTAATGTTAGCAAACAGATTAGGCAGTTTCTCAATCAGATCAAATCAGCAGTTTATTCAGAAATCAACCTTATTCATATACGTTCATATCATCTTCATCAAGAACACTGAATCAGTAATTAATCAAGCATACAAATCGGATCATCATTCAAACCAAAACCGAATCATTTAACTATCATGCAACCTAAATCTTAATTGCGACTTCACAATCATCACAGCCGGTTAGCAAGCATATATTCGGACCAATTTAGCATGTTACTAATACCAACCCGATTTAATAATCATGTGGCCGATTAACACCCATCCGGTTCTATTTCATCATGTAAGCAATTCATACAAGTAACCCTAATCGGCTAAAACAAAACATGGAACGCTAACATCATTTAACACAAAAACACAAACCAAACACTAACCGATTAAGAGTGTGATCCGATACAAGGTATGATCTTCGAGAGGGAGGAAATTCTTGGCTGCCTTCGGTTTCGGTTCCAGTCGAGAGAGAGAGAGGGTGTTTGGTGTGTGTGTGTTCTTGATTGCAAAGTTGTGAAACTAAAACCCTAAAGGTGTGGGTGAACATGTATACGTATGGAATGGAAGTGGGCCGAAACCCCACATGGGCCACCTAGTGGTCTCGAGTCGGACATGTGTGTGTGGGCCGAAGAATGTTTTATGCAATCAGCTAAGTGTTCGGTCCAAGTAACTTATACACGTTCACATGAAATCGTATAGCACGTAACATTCAATCAATCAGCGTAATCACGTAATCACAAATAGTTCAACAGTTACACGTAATGTAAGAGACGGTAAAGTACGAGTTGTCACATTATCCCCAACTTAAAAGAAATTTCGTCCCGAAATTTGGTATGCACTCACCGAGGAAGCTAGGTAAGTTATATCGTTCACTGGTTTTCCTGGGGTGTCACATCCTCCCCCCGTTGATCTGGAATTTTGTCCCGAAATTCCGCAGTAGTAGCTTCAGCCTCAGTAGTGGTTGCATTGGTTCCGAATAACTGGGGGTACTTTTCTGTCATCCTGTCTTCGCGTTCCCAGGTGTACTCTGGGCCACGTCTGGAGTTCCAACGAACTCGGACAAGAGGGATTCTCTTGTGTTTGAGGACCTTCACATCCCGGTCCGTAATTTCAACTGGCTCCTCGATGAACTGCAACCGCTCGTCGATAGTGAGTTCCTTAAAAGGAACTATGAGGGTCTCATCTGACAGGCACTTCTTCAGATTCGACACGTGAAATACATTGTGAACTGCACCGAGTTCAGCTGGTAGGTTTAGCTTGTAGGCCACTTTGCCTATTTTCTCAATGATCTCGAACGGTCCGACATACCGCGGATTTAGTTTGCCCCTTTTGCCAAAACGAACCACACCCTTCCAGGGTGAGACTTTGAGTAAAACCCGGTCCCCGACCTGAAATTCCAATGGCTTTCTACGCTTGTCCGCGTAGGCTTTCTGACGGTCGCGTGCTGCCGCCATGCGTTGTCGTATCTGTGCTATCTTTTCTGTGGCGTCCACTACAATCTCTGGACCCGTGATCTGACTATCCCCCACCTCTGCCCAACAGAGAGGTGACCGGCATTTACGTCCGTACAATGCCTCGAATGGAGCGGCTTGTATGCTGGTGTGATAACTATTATTATATGAGAACTCCACCAAAGGGAGATGCTTTTCCCAGCCGTTGCCGAAATCAATAACGCATGCCCTAAGCATGTCTTCAAGTGTTTGGATTGTTCGCTCAGACTGCCCATCCGTCTGAGGATGATATGCTGTGCTCATGTCTAACCGTGAGCCGAAAGATTTGTGCATCGCTTGCCATAGTTCTGACGTGAATCGTGCATCCCGATCCGAAATGATGGAGGTGGGCACCCCGTGCCTCGAAACAACTTCTTTGAGGTAGATGTCTGCGAGAGTGGAGAACTTATCCATTTCCTTAATAGCTAGGAAGTGTGCAGACTTGGTGAGTCGATCCACGATCACCCATATGGTATCATTCCCACGCTGGGATCTGGGTAGGCCTGTAACGAAATCCATGGAAATTTCTTCCCATTTCCATTGCGGTATCTTGGGTTGCTGAAGTAGGCCCGCTGGTTTCTGGTATTCCACCTTGACTCTCGCATAGGTCAAGCACTTGCTGACATAGGTAGCGATGTGGGCCTTCATGCTAGGCCACCAATAAGTAGTTCTGATGTCGTGGTACATTTTGTCCGATCCTGGATGTACCGAGTAGCGAGACTTGTGAGCTTCATCCATTACCAGCTCACGTAGACCGCCATAAAGTGGGACCCAAATATGCCCCGTTACATGGTAGACGCCGTCTGCCTTCTGTTCCATTCATTGTCGTGAGCCGCGTAAGGCTTCAGCTTTGACATTTTCGGGTTTCAATGCTTCTACCTGAGCATTTCATATCTGTGCTGGAAGACTGGACTGTATAGTTAGCTGCAAAGCTCGTACGCGTCTAGGTAGAGTGTCCTTTCGACTGAGGGCGTCAGCCACAACATTGGCCTTGCCTGGATGGTACTTGATGGCGCATTCGTAATCGTTAAGTAGTTCAACCCATCTTCGTTGACGCATGTTCAAATCCTTTTGCTTAAGAATATGCTCGAGACTCCTGTGATCGGTGTAAATTGTGCACTTGGTACCGTACAGGTAGTGTCGCCATATCTTGAGCGCGAAAACAACAGCTCCCAGCTCTAAATCGTGCGTCGTGTAATTTCGTTCATGTATCTTGAGTTGACGAGAAGCGTAAGCAATAAACTTATCCCGTTGCATCAATACACATCCAAGACCCTGGATGGATGCATCACAATAAACCACGAAATCGTCCGTGCCCTCTGGCAATGAGAGGATAGGTACACTGCAAAGTCTATCCTTTAGGTGCTGAAAAGCAGTTTCTTGCGTGTTTCCCCAACGGTAGGTGACACCCTTCTGTGTCAGTAGTGTAAGCGGCTGAGCAATCTTCGAGAAATCCTTGATAAACCGTCTGTAGTACCCCGCCAAACCCAAAAATTGGCGTATTTCCATTGGTGTACGTGGTGCAGGCCAGTTCCTGATCGAGTCTACCTTGGATGGATCGACATGGATCCCATCCTTGTTCACTACGTAGCCTAGAAAGTGGACTTCACGATGCCAGAAGTCGCATTTCGAAAACTTAGCGTACAGCTGTTCCTTCCGTAGGAGTTCCAAAATAAGACGTAGGTGCTGCTCGTGCTCCTCCTGAATCTTGGAGTAGATCAGGATGTCGTCGATGAAAACAATGACGAACTTGTCAAGATAGGGTTTGCACACCCTGTTCATAAGGTCCATAAATACGGCAGGTGCGTTCGTTAACCCGAACGGCATGACAAGAAACTCGTAGTGGCCATAACGAGTTCTGAATGCGATTTTGGAGACGTCCTCATCCCGGACTCTCAGCTGATGATAGCCAGACCTCAAGTCTATCTTGGAGTAATAACACGACCCTTGCAACTGGTCGAATAAGTCGTCTATGCGTGGAAGAGGATAACGGTTCTTCACCGTTACCTTGTTCAGTTCCCGGTAGTCTATGCACATCCTGAACGTACCGTCTTTCTTTTTCACGAATAATACTGGAGCTCCCCAAGGCGAAGAGCTTGGACGAATGAAGCCCTTTTCCAAGAGCTCTTGTAGTTGCTTTGACAGTTCCTCCAATTCTGATGGAGCTAGACGATATGGTGCGCGAGCTATGGGTGCTGCTCCTAGAGCTAACTCAATCTGGAATTCGACTTGACGATGAGGCGGTAATCCAGGTAAATCTTCAGGAAACACCTGAGGGTAGTCGCGTACAACTGGAATATCCTCCAGTTTCTTTTCCTTCACTGATGCATCTGAAACGAGTGCCTAGATTGCGGTGTGACCCTTCCGCAGACATTTCTGAGCCTTCAAGAAAGAGATGATGCCAACCACAGCACCACTCTTGTCGCCTTGAACTTCGAGAGGTTCTTGACCAGAACGGGGAATGCGAATAATCTTCTCACTGCATAAGATCTCTGCCTGATGTTGGGATAACCAGTCCATCCCTATGACGATATCGAAACTTCCCAAGACTATGGGAATAAGGTCGATCGAGAAAACTTGACCGGCTAAGACGATACTACAACCCTTGACTATCTGTGTGGCTTCTAAACTCTTACCATTAGCTAGTTCTACGACGTGTTTGGTGTTTAGGGGTGTTGGTGCACGTTTTAACAATTTACTGACTTTTAGCGATATATAACTTGTATCAGCACCCGAATCAAACAAAACAGTAACATAAATATCGTCGAGGAGAAACTTACCCATAACCACATTGGGATCGTTCATTGCGTCTCCTCGCCCCAGCACGAAAGCTCGACCCCTAGCCTCGTTGCCATTGTTGTTGTTGTTTCCCCCATTGTTGTTGTTCCCGTTGCCCTGGTTATTGTTGTTGCGATTCTGGTTCTGGTTCAGTTGAGGACAATCGCGTTTGAAATGACCTTCAGCCCCACACTGGAAACATCCCCGGTTTCCACGCTGTGGCTGCTGCTGCTGTGGGTTCTGTGGAGCTGGTTGTTGCGGTTGCTGGTTCTGATTTGCAGGCCGTGGGCTCCTACAGTCTTTGGCTTCGTGACCCATCTTGAGACACCTTTGACAACGACCCTTGTTGCACTGGCCGCTGTGATGTCTGTTGCAGTTATGACACTTGGGGTGAAACCCTTGATATCTTCTCTGTCTATGACCACCAGAAGATTGCTGACTAGGACTCTGGTAGTGGTCAGTCTTCTGCTGCTGAGCTTGAGATTGAACTGTTGCTGAACCTTTGCTAGAATCCCCATCCCACTTTCTTTTGTTGTCACTGGGTGTGGTGGGAGTAGTGGCTGATGCGGTAGCACTGATGCGTTTGGGCAACTTGTTCTGTTCCACCGCCTGATCCGTGAGGCGATGAGCAAGACGCTGGATGTCTTGGATATTGTCGAGGTTAGCCGACGTAACATGGCTCTGAATTTCTGAGGCTAGACCCTTGAGGTACAGTTCGATGCGCTTGATCGGAGGGTCTACCATGGTTGGGCACAAGATGGCCAGTTCGTTCGACCACTTCGTGTAAGCTTCAATCTCTGACCCCGTCATTTTCAGATGATAAAACTCATTCTCCAACTTGTGAATATCATCCCTTGTGCAGTACTCACGTTTGATAAGTTCTTTGAAGTCATTCCAGGGTTTGGCGTTAGCAGCTGCCAACCCTAAGATCTGAACTTGGGCGTTCCACCAAGTTAGTGCTATTCCTTCTAGCGTGCCAGTGGCGTACTTGACCCTGCGAGCCTCAGGGCATTCGCACATTTCAAACACTGACTCTAGCTTCTCAAACCAATGGAGGAGTCCCACTGCCCCCTCGGTGCCACTGAAAGTGCTTGGACGACAGTCCATGAAGTTCTTGAAAGTACAGACAGGTTGCTGCGCGTGTTGACCTATTGTGTATGAATAGGACAAAGTTTAAATACAAGGGCTAGTTTAGGAGTGTAGGATCTAAAGATCCTAGTGTGTGTTATAACCACAGGATATACCTCCTGCTTGTGCGGCTGCAAGTGCCGCAACAACTTGAGCTTGAACGAGAGCCTCTAGCTGGGCTTGAGTCATGTTAATTCGTCCAGACATGATCTTCATTGTAAAAGTAGCGTAAGTGAGAATGGTTCGCGAGTAGGGTGATGACAGAAAAGCGTAAGCATGTTGGTATTCTCATGTAATAGTATCATGTGTATCTAAGTGTAATGCGAGCAAAGTTCTATATAGTTCTAGCATGCAGGCAATAAACATAAACCTTATTACCTATGATGTCGAGTCTTGCACGTGGAGCGAAGCGTCGTTGTGGATCGTTGGGAGCACTGTTCTGGTTATAGTCTGGTTTTAATAAAAACGTTTTCCCATATTAAAACCGAGTTCTCTATAACCAATGGCTCTGATACCAATCTGTCACACCCCCAAAATCCCACACGCGGAGTACCACCGCTTGGAGGCGTGACATGACCAGGATCAAGCCACCAATCATATTGAACAAGCATATAATAGTTAAAGTAGTTCAAAAACCCAAATCAATACGACTGATGTTCAAACCAAACTTTGTTTAAGTAGCGGAAGCATTAAAGTAAAAGCCCAAAACATAAGTATTAATGTATGAATGTCATAAGTGTTTAGTAAGCATTCACGAATCCTTGTCCACAACGACCCGCTCCTCCTTGTGCAAGCTCCATAAATACCTAAGGCCCTGCATGTGACAACTCGAACTTTAGACTTGCTTTGATGTAACGTTACGTGCTTATGTGACATTTTGAACTAATGGATGTTATGTGATTTATTGAATGTCGTCATGTGCTTAGTGTTTTACGTGTTTGCATGTTAATCGAGCCAAACCCGATTTGCACATTATAACCGGTCACACAAGCCCTTTGGGCCACACCTTGCTCACGGATCCATTAGGCAGCCGAGTGGGCTCGGCCCACTCCCCACTCGCAAACACAAAAACCACATGTGAGGGTTTGATTTTGATTGTTTTGCAAAAACACATAACACACACAACCCTAGAAGCTCTTGCTCTCTCTCTCGTTTTACTTGGAACCCGACGGCACAAGATCCACACTACTCGGATCATCTTTACTACTCGTAATCCGGTTAGTGTTTGTTATTAAATTGCTTGTTAAATGATGCTTTGATTATGGATTATGGATTATCGGATTGTTTGTATGATGTTAGTATGTTTGATTGTATGTATGATCCGTGTGGTATTGTGTTAGTGATTGTATGTGATATATGTTGATGTGCTGGAACAGAACCGAGTTATATATTACTGATTAGTCGATGTTCTTAGTGTTAAATCGGCTGAATTGCTTGTGCTTGTAACCGGCTATGTGTGTGCATTGACTTAATCGGATTAATTGATTTATTCCGGCTATATGGTTATATGAATTGCTATGATTCTGCTCGTATGTTAAAATATGTTCATGTATGTTCGGTTAGGGTTCGTGATAAGAATATGTGAATTATCCTTGTTTGATCTATAAAGTTCCCGGATAGAAACTGTTAATTGATTTGATTTTTGGAAACTATTGATGATAATTGATACGTATAACTGAACTGCATGAAATCAGGGAAAACTGTTACATCCTTGATTGCGACCTAGATTGCGAGTCGGAAACCCATTGTCTCGACTCGAGACTACAACAGCATGAACCGAAACCATGGTTGCGAGTCCCGTTGCGACTCGTAACCAGGCCATGACAAGCCGAGACCGGGGTTGCGAGTCCCATTACGACTCGTAACCGGACCTTAACAACCCGAGACCACCTGTTGCGACTCGTAACCAGTGGTTGCGACTCGTAAATCCTCTGTTGCGACTCGAGATCGTCGGTTGCGACTCGAGACCAGTTTTCACGCACATTGTTTTTGGACCTACACTGTCACGGGCCCAATCCATTGGGCCAAATGATTGAACTTATAACTGTTACGTGATTGGACCTATGTACTGGACTGTATACGTGATTCTTGCCATGATTATATGTGTAAACATACGTGCAACTTATACGTGCAATAGTTGAAGTACGAACCTAACTCGCATAAGTAACCATGATAGGACGTGGTTGATCCCTTACTTGTATACTTGAGCATTTTATTGTCTGCCGAGCAAACCCAGGTGAGTTCACACTCCTACTAAGGCATGGGATTCCCGGGTCGTGGGAATGGGATAAAGGTTACAATTGACTAAGAACGTACATATGCTTTTCCTAGACTATCACCTACCATGATCCTCGGATGTCAGGACGGTTCCGTAGGTTAGGATAACACCTATGTGGTCATATGCCAATCACTGCCTCGGATGTCAGGCACGCACGTAAAACCTACGTGTACGCATTATTTACTTCTATCCTCGGTACAAAGGATACGTACGTGAAACCCGCGTACACCCCCGCGTCTCCTATCCTCGGTTGTGAAGGATACGTGCGTAAAACCTACGTACACCCCATACGCGCTACTGTTCTCGGAAGAAGAACAGGGATGATACCAGTAGTTGATACGAATAGTCTAGTGGTTACATAACATGGGAAGCCCCCACCTATACAACTTACTATCGGCCCAGTAGAGCCACCCGTTACTTACTGTTACGCACTTACTTACTGTGAACTCGCTCAACTAGTTTGTTGATCATTCTGTTACATGCCTTGCAGATCGTTAGGTACATGGAGCTTGCACAAGGAGGAGCCGGTCGTTGTGGACAAGGATTGTAATACTTTGTTAGGCACTTATGACATTTCAGTATTTTTAACTTGGGTTTACAACAATGCTTCCGCTACTTAAACAATGCTTGGTTTTGAAACATCAATCATGTCATGATGAACTACTTTAATGACTTTTATTATTATTAAATGCTATGTTTGATATGATTGATGGCTTGATCCTGGTCATGTCACGCTCCCAAGCGGTGGTACTCCGTGTGTGGATTTTGGGGGTGTGACAGATTGGTATCAGAGCCATTGGTTATAGAGAACTTGGTTTTAATACGGGAAAAAGTTTTTATTAAAACCAGACTATAACCCGAACAGTGCTCTCAACGATCCACAACGACGCTTCGCTCCACGTGCAAGACTCGCCATCCTAGGTAATAAGGTTTATGTTTATTGCCTACTTGCTAGAATTACTTAGAACTTTGCTCGTGGTATGCTTAGACTACAGTGCTCACTATTTGCTATTGCTTAAGAACCCTTACGTGCTTACACTTTTCTGTCATCGCACTATTCGCGAACTTTTCTCACCTATTTCGCCTTTGACATGAAGATCAATGGCTGGAAGAATTAACATGACACAAGCCCAATTAGAGGCTCTTGTTCAAGCCCAAGTTGCTGCGGCAGTTGCAGCAGCTCAAGCAGGTAGTATATCCTGCAGTATAGGCACACACTAGGATCTTTAGATCCTACATTAACACTCGTATTTAACTTCGCCCTATTCGTACACAATAGGTCAACACGCGCAGCAGCCTGTCTGCACATTCAAGAACTTTATGGACTGCCGTCCCGGCACGTTCAGCGGCACAGAAGGAGCGGTTGGACTCCTCCACTGGTTCGAGAAGCTAGAATCAGTATTCGAAATGTGTGAATGCCCTGAGGCACGCAGGGTGAAATACGCCACCGGCACTTTAGAAGGAATCGCGCTAACCTGGTGGAACGCGCAGGTGCAAATTCTGGGGTTGGCAGCTGCTAACGCCACACCCTGGAACGATTTTAAGGAACTTATCAAGAGAGAGTATTGTACGCGTGAAGATATTCACAAGCTAGAAGACGAGCTGTATAATCTGAAAATGGTTGGGTCGGAGATTGAAGCGTATACTAAGCGGTCAAACGAGCTGGCCGTGCTGTGTCCAACTATGGTAGACCCTCCATACAAGCGTATCGAGATGTATCTCAAGGGGTTGGCACCAGAAATCCAGAGCCACGTTACCTCGGCTAACCTCGACAACATCCAGGAAATCCAACGTCTCGCTCATCGCATCACCGATCAGGCAGTGGATCAGAATAAACTGCCTAAGCGTGTCAGCGCTACTGCTACAGTCACTCCTTCAGCTACTCCCGTTACCCTCAGTGACAACAAGAGGAAATGGGAGGGGGATTCAAGCAAAGCATCAGTTTCGGTTCAGTCCCAGAATCAGCAGCGAAAGACTGACAACTATCAAAGCCCTAACCAGCAGTCGTCAGGTAGCCACAGGCAGGGTGGATATCGCGGAAATCTTCCAAAGTGAAACAACTGCAACAGGCACCACAACGGCCAGTGTACCAAGGGTCGTTGTCAAAGATGCCTCAAGATGGGTCACGAGGCCAAAGACTGTAGAAGCCTTCGTCCTGCGAACCAAAATCAGCAGCAGCCTCACGCTCAGTCTAACCAACAACAGGGCAACAAAGGATGCTACAATTGTGGTGCTGAAGGCCACATCAAGAGACACTGCCCACAGCTCAACAGGAACCAGAACAACAACAACAATCAGGGCAATGGCAACAACAACAATGGGGGAAACAACAACGGCAACGAGGCAAGGGGCCGTGCATTCGTACTAGGTCGTGGCGACGCAGTGAACGATCCCAACGTTGTTATGGGTAAGTTTCTCCTCGACAATATTTATGTTACTGTCTTATTTGATTCGGGTGCGGATACAAGCTATATGTCTGTGAAAATGTGTCAACTGCTAAAACGTGCACCAACACTTTTACCCACCAAACATGTAGTAGAGTTAGCTAACGGTAAAAGTCTAGAAGCCACGCACGTAGTTCAGGGTTGTAACCTTATCCTAGCTGGTCAAGCCTTCTCTATTGATCTCATTCCCATAGTTTTGGGAAGTTTCGACGTCGTGATTGGGATGGATTGGTTATCCCAACACCAGGCAGAAATCTTATGCAGTGAGAAGATCATTCGTATTCCACGTTCTGGTCAAGAACCTCTCGAAGTCCAAGGCGACAAGAGTGGTGCTGTGGTTGGCATCATCTCATTCTTGAAAGCTCAGAAGTGCTTACGTAAAGGTCACACAGCCATTTTGGCTCTTGTTTCAGACGCATCAGTAAAGGAAAAGAAATTGGAGGATATACCAGTCGTACGTGACTTCCCTCAGGTGTTTCCTGAAGATTTACCTGGCTTACCGCCTCATCGTCAGGTTGAATTTCAAATCGAGCTCGCTCCAGGAGCAGCACCTATAGCTCGCGCACCATATCGCCTAGCTCCATCAGAATTGGAAGAGCTGTCAAAGCAGCTACAAGAGCTCTTGGAAAAGGGCTTCATTCGTCCAAGCTCTTCGCCTTGGGGAGCACCAGTACTTTTCGTAAAGAAGAAGGATGGCACTTTCAGGATGTGCATCGACTACAGGGAACTGAACAAGGTGACGGTGAAGAACCGTTATCCTCTTCCACGCATAGACGACTTATTCGACCAGTTGCAAGGGTCGTGTTACTATTCCAAGATCGACCTACGGTCAGGATATCATCAACTGAGAGTCCGCGAGGAGGACGTCTCTAAGACAGCATTCAGAACTCGCTATGGTCACTACGAGTTCTTGGTTATGCCGTTCGGACTTACGAACGCACCTGCAGTATTCATGGATCTTATGAACAGGGTGTGCAAACCCTATCTCGACAAGTTCGTCATTGTTTTCATCGACGACATCCTGATTTACTCCAAGAGTCAGGAGGAGCACGAGCAGCATCTTCGCCTTATTTTGGAACTCCTTCGAAAGGAACAGTTGTACGCCAAGCTTTCAAAATGCGACTTCTGGCTTCGTGAAGTCCACTTCTTAGGCCACGTGGTAAACAAGGATGGGATTCACGTCGATCCATCCAAGGTAGATTCGATCAGGAACTGGCCTGCACCGCGTACACCGACAGAAATACGCCAATTCTTGGGTTTGGCAGGCTACTACAGACGGTTTATCAAAGACTTTTCAAAGATCGCGCAACCACTTACGCTACTGACACAGAAGGGTGTCACCTACCGTTGGGGCAACACGCAGGAAACTGCTTTTCAGTATCTAAAGGATAGGCTTTGCAGCGCACCTATTCTCTCATTGCCAGAAGGCACAGAAGATTTCGTAGTATATTGTGATGCATCCATCCAGGGTCTTGGATGTGTGTTGATGCAACGTGATAAAGTGATAGCCTACGCTTCTCGGCAACTCAAGGTTCATGAACGGAACTACACGACGCACGATCTAGAGCTGGGAGCTGTTGTTTTCGCGCTTAAGATATGGCGACACTACCTGTACGGTACCAGGTGCACGATTTACACCGATCACAGGAGTCTCGAGCATATCCTTAAGCAGAAGGATTTGAACATGCGACAACGACGATGGGTCGAGTTACTTAACGACTACGAATGCGCCATCAAGTACCATCCAGGCAAAGCCAATGTTGTGGCTGACGCTCTAAGTCGAAAGGACACCTTACCGAAGCGCGTGCGAGCGCTACAGCTTACGATTCAGTCTAACCTTCCAGCACAGATACAAAATGCTCAGGTAGAAGCATTGAAGCCCGAAAACGTCAAGGCTGAAGCCTTACGCGGCTCACGACAACAAATGGAACAAAAGGAAGACGGCGCCTACTATGTAACGGGCCGGATTTGGGTCCCTCTCTATGGCGGTTTACGCGAACTTGTAATGGATGAAGCTCACAAGTCTCGCTACTCGGTACATCCAGGGTCAGATAAAATGTACCACGACATCAGCACTACTTATTGGTGGCCTAGCATGAAGGCCCACATCGCTACGTACGTTGGAAAATGTTTGACCTGTGCGAGAGTCAAGGTTGAATATCAGAAGACAGCTGGTCTACTTCAGCAGCCTAAGATACCTCAATGGAAATGGGAAGAAATTTCCATGGATTTTGTTACAGGCTTACCTAGATCTCAGTGTGGGAACGATACAATATGGGTCATAGTTGATCGACTCACCAAGTCTGCACACTTTCTGCCGATTAAGGAAACGGACAAGTTCTCCACTCTCGCAGACGTCTATCTTAAAGAAGTTGTTTCGAGGCACGGAGTGCCCACCTCTATTATTTCGGATCGCGATGCACGATTCACGTCAGAGCTTTGGCAAGCAATGCACAAATCTTTCGGCTCACGATTAGACATGAGTACAGCATATCACCCTCAGACGGATGGGCAATCTGAGCGAACGATCCAAACACTTGAAGACATGCTTAGGGCATGCGTTATCGATTTCGGCAACGGCTGGGAAAAGCACCTCCCATTGGTGGAGTTTTCATACAATAACAGTTACCATACCAGCATTCAAGCCGCTCCATTCGAGGCATTGTACGGGCGTAAATGCCGGTCACCTCTCTGTTGGGCAGAGGTGGGGGATAGTCAGATTACGGATCCAGAGATTGTAGTGGACGCCACGGAAAAGATAGCACAGATACGACAACGCATGGCGGCAGCACGCGACCGTCAGAAAGCCTACGCGGACAAGCGTAGAAAGCCTTTGGAATTTCAGGTCGGAGACCGGGTTTTACTAAAAGTTTCACCCTGGAAGGGTGTGGTACGTTTTGGCAAACGGGGCAAACTGAATCCGCGATACGTCGGACCATTCGAAATCTTAGAAAAGATTGGCAAGGTAGCCTACAAGTTGAGCCTACCAGCTGAACTCGGAGCAGTTCACAATGTCTTTCATGTGTCGAACCTAAAGAAGTGCTTATCAGATGAAACCCTCATTATTCCTTTTAAGGAACTCACTATCGACGAGCGGTTGCAGTTCGTCGAGGAACCAGTAGAAATCACGGACCGGGATGTGAAGGTCCTCAAAAACAAGAGAATCCCTCTTGTTCGAGTTCGTTGGAACTCCAAACGTGGCCCAGAGTACACCTGGGAACGCGAAGACAGGATGACAGAAAAGTACCCCCAGTTATTCGAAACCAATGCTACCACTACTGAGGCTGAAGCTACTACTTCGGAATTTCGGGACGAAATTCCAGATCAACGGGGGAAGGATGTGACACCCCAGGAAAACCAGTGAACGCTATAACTTACCTAGCTTCCTCAGTGAGTGCATACCAAATTTCGGGACGAAATTTCCAATTAGTTGGGTGTAACACCTCGAATTTTTGTGTCCAATGATGTGTTAACACGTGTCATTTGTTTACACGTGGCATCTATAATAAATAAAGGACTAATTTTGACAAACCTTGAAAGTATATAAATTCGAGGGTTATAAATGTCAACAAGGGTAAATATACTGTATAGTATCCCTAAATAATGCTTAAACCTTCAAACGAATAAATTATAGATCGTACAAAAACAAAACGCGGAAGAAAGTGAGAGATTACAAACTACAGGGGTTAACTGTGTCAACATGTTTAATAATACCTCTGAGTGACCCTTTAACGTTCCAAAGACTTTGTAACGGTATTATACCCTCACTAAAATAATATATATGAATTTCGCGAAGTTTCGATATGAAACGAGAAAGTTACGATCGAATTCGTAGAAGAAGGGTTAAAAGCGTCAACAGTGAAAGTTAAGGCTTTCCAATATAATTAATAAATAAACCGGGGACTTAATAATGCGGGTAAATAACACGAGGCCCCTATCGGTAAATAACCGAGGGCCAAACCGCAAAGTTACCCCTTCAAAACCGAAAGGTCAGGTAAATCATTACGAAAGATTTCGTTATTAATTACCGGATTCTGATAATCATGACAAAAGATTTTAAAAATCTGAAAAACAGACTTCTCGCGACCCGCGTGAAGGTTAGGCTTAAGTGTAAGCGGGCCGCGAGCCTCCTGTAAATTCGTTTCTGACATTTAGATTTAGGCGACCCGCGTAAAGGGAAGCCTGAATCCCCATGCGGGCCGCGTGGAACGCCCAGATGCAGAATAGTTGTAACTACTTGGCTTTTGGAGCTTTTGAACGATCATGAGCCAATAAATAAGGCATGGGCACCCTACATTTGACCCATACACCTTAGGGGACATATGCCCATCATCCATGATCAGTATAGGCTGAGTTGTGATGATCTTGGACCTTAACATTGGCTATAAATAACAAGGTTGTGAACATAAGTTCATCACACTCAAAACTCACCCATCTGATCATTCCAAGAGCTCTAAAGCATTCCTCTGTGTTCTTAAGTCTGCTCTTAAGCTTCTGTAAGTAATTCAACCTTTGTGGTTCCACATTTGCTTAGTATTTAGCTAAAAACCAAACCGTCGTAACTACGGTTTGACTTTACAATAAATCAGTAATGGTTCAGTCTTATGACGAATCAAAAGTGGTTATGAGTTGGTATT
The DNA here is from genome assembly GCF_002127325.2 of Helianthus annuus. NCBI lineage: Eukaryota > Viridiplantae > Streptophyta > Magnoliopsida > Asterales > Asteraceae > Helianthus > Helianthus annuus. Next base: position 116,688,392 of record NC_035436.2, read on the forward strand.
TACGTGGGTAATAAACCTCTAAAATGGTTCCCCCTAATCACCACTCTAACTATGTCAAATGTCGAGTCAAACGTGCGGTTAAAAAGTCAACAGAAAGCTATTTTAGCGATTTATGCATAATCTGTAATGTATATGTTATGGAACCTGTTTTGACAATCATAAAACATGATAATAAGTATATAAACCTGTTTGCGCTCGTTTGAATCGATCATTTACTATATTGAACCGGTTCGGAGCCGAAAGTCGCATAAGTTTGACTTTTGCTTTGACTTCAGTTCTGACCCGTTTTAGTGAGGTATAAATATACCTTAGGACTCTCTTAGGACCAGGTCACATGTTGGTATACGCCTCTGTGGTCGGTTCATGAGTTATCCGAGTCTTTTACGTATTTCCGTCATTCGCCTAGAAGTTGACCGTAACGGCCTTTTAAAATTAAAACGAGTATTTCGGACACGTGAACGGACCAAAACCTTGCTTATTAAATTATAAGCATGTCCTTAAAGTTTCACGTCAATCCGAGGTCTAGAATGAGAGTTATGCTAAAAGGCGCACTTTTAAGAAAGTTTTGTAATTAACGGCGCAATTAGCATAACGCCCATCTAACCCAAGTTTTCGTCACCAAAACATTTACCCACTGTGGTAAAATAATATTTTGGGAATTTTAAAGATTTTTAATAATTTTTACCTTGCTCATAACCTGCGGTTATGGCTACGGTTCGGTAAATACCGAATATGCCCTTTTTGGCCAAAACGGGAGTTCTACAAGGTCTTTTGACCCGATTCCAGTTGCTACTGATTTTAAATAATAAATAAAGTATTTTAAGCTTTATAAGCTGTTCGGGAAACTCAGATTTCCTGTAGAACTCGAAAAGCCCTTTTAAAGTCTTTAAAATGACCGAAAAAGCCCCTACGGGGCATAATATAAACTTAAACTCGTTACGGGCATTACGAAAGGTATCCTACTGATACCAAAATACTTTTAAGGCATATTGACTTAGGAAATAAGCGTAGGACACTTATGGTTAACCGTTTCGCCTATTTGCGCACACGGTACGGCTCATGAAACTAGTTTTCGTGCAATAGCCGATATGGGTCAAATTATATTATTTGAACCCCAAAATCCAGAGTATGAACTATAAACCCATATAAAACAAGTCACTGAACTTGTTGGGTCCAAATCATACTCCATTCTCGGTTTTCGCCTTTTCGTGCGAATTAACCATATCTATATATCGGAATCAACCGGTTTAAGCTACGGCTAATACAAGGACCGTTAGGATTCTAAGAGGTTAATTAAAACCTTCGTTCCAGATTAGGAGCCCCAGTAAAAGCTATCGGTGATTTAATCTAAATTAAGGAATATACTTGCAAAGGTAAATACTTTAACTTATTTCCCCTATATGGGCTTGGGTTACGGTATATTAATACCGCTTGATTGAGCATTATATAATTCCATCGCTTAGGTGGTTAATTGATTAAATATGATCGGCTCATTTAAACAGTTTTGTTGCTTATAAGCCTTTGGGGGGTTTAATGACCGTTGTCCCGGATATCCTTGGCATCATTTTACGAAATGGCCACGACCATCGACATCCCGGTGTAGGCGTACACCCGGTATAAAGTGTCGACATTAAAATTAAAAGACGTAGCCGTTGGTTTTTGTACTACGGTTTTACGCAAACGTGGTGTGTCTATAAATCTTTAACCCGGCACGACCCGGGCTACTGAACGCATAAAAGAACATGTAAAACGTTCACAAGATCATTATGAATTTTCCCAAGTTATAAAAGAGTTTGTGCCTTGTGCATTCAAATCAATTTTAATAAACATTTTCAAATGTGTCAGTTGAATGTATTTACCAGCGTAAACTGACGTATTTTCCCCAAAAAGATTAAGTGCAGGTACCTAAATGTAATTGGCTGGTATTAGCTCCCTAGCGTCGGGATAAGCCTCGCAAGCTTGATTGCAGTATCTGATGGAACAATACTTTATGATTACTTACGATCCACTGTGGATATTCAACTTCTGTAATACATTGATATTATCACCAGAGGTTGAAATTATATATTTATCTTATGCTTCCGCTGTGCATTATATAATTGTGTGGTTTGACTATATTGTTGCCAACATCGTCACGGTAATCCCCCACCGGGCCCCCGGTGAGACACGTGGAAATCGGGGTGTGACACTGCAAGGCATGCAGCAGAGAGTCAACAACTAGTTGAGCGAGTTCACAGAAAGTAAGTTCATAACAGTAATGCGTAAGTTCATCTAGTGGGGGCTTCCCATGCATGTATGTACTAATGGTGGGGGTTTCCCATGCCTTGTATATATATTACTAGTGGGGGATTCCCACGTTTATCTTTACTAACGGGGGCTTCCCATTATGGTACTTACTAGACTATTTGCAACCATGTGTTCTTCTTGAACCGAGAACAGGTATACGTACATGGTCACGTAGGATTTACTTGAGTGCCCTTCCCCGAGGACAGTGGTACGTGTGGGGTTTACGTAGGATTTACGTAAGTGTCCTTCCGACCCGGAAGACAGTAGTAGGTATTAGTTTACGTAGGTTTTACGTAAGTGTCCTCCCGACCCGGGAGACAATGGAAAATACTAGTTTACGTAGGTTTTACGTAAGTGTCCTGACTAACCTGAGGACGATGGTCTATAGTCTAGTGATAGCGTAAGTACGAGTAATTATCCATTTCACATAATCCAACCCAATTCCCAACCCGGGAATCCCATGCCTTGGCTGTGTGAACTCACCTTGGGTTGCTCGGCAGATACACAGAAAGTACAGGTAAGCTAGTAAGTGGTCAACCACGTCCTATCATGGTTATTATACAAGTCAGGTTCGTATATAGCACGTATGTTCTACACGTATAGTATCAAGTATGATCATGGCAAATCACATAAACGTATCAGCAATCCAATAGAAAACAGATAACAATTCTAAGTATTCGGCCCAAACAGTTGGGCTTGTAACAGTAAAAGTCCAATAGCAAACATAGTCAGTCTCGAGTCGAGACTATCGGTCTCGAGCTATGCTGGTGTCGAGATCTCGAGTCGCAACGAATGAGATCTCGAGTCGCAACAGGGGTGTTCTCGAGTCGCAAGAGAGCTGGTCTCGGTTTGTCATGGTCCAGTCGAGACTGTCGGTCTCGAGTCGTAACTGGACCCGCAACCTCGTTCTCGGTTGGTGCTGCTGTGTGCGAGTGTTGTGGTCTCGAGTCGAGACTAGGAGTTCTCGACTCGCAACCCTGGTCGAGACAATTCGATTGTAACAACTTTCCATAATTCCAGTTTATCAATCCCGTAATGTTAGCAAACAAATTAGGCAGTTTCTCAATCAGATCAAATCAGCAGTTTATTCAGAAATCAACCTTATTCATATACGTTTATATCATCATCATCAAGAACACTGAATCAGTAATTAATCAAGCATATAAATCGGATTATCATTCAAACCAAAACCGAATCATTTAACTATCATGCAACCTAAATCTTAATTGCGACTTCACAATCATCACAGCCGGTTAGCAAGCATATATTCGGACCAATTTAGCATGTTACTAATACCAACCCGATTTAATAATCATGTGGCCGATTAACACCCATCCGGTTCTATTTCATCATGTAAGCAATTCATACAAGTAACCCTAATCGGCTAAAACAAAACATGGAACGCTAACATCATTTAACACAAAAACACAAACCAAACACTAACCGATTAAGAGTGTGATCCGATACAAGGTATGATCTTCGAGAGGGAGGAAATTCTTGGCTGCCTTCGGTTTCGGTTCCAGTCGAGAGAGAGAGAGGGTGTTTGGTGTGTGTGTGTTCTTGATTGCAAAGTTGTGAAACTAAAACCCTAAAGGTGTGGGTGAACATGTATACGTATGGAATGGAAGTGGGCCGAAACCCCACATGGGCCACCTAGTGGTCTCGAGTCGGACATGTGTGTGTGGGCCGAAGAATGTTTTATGCAATCAGCTAAGTGTTCGGTCCAAGTAACTTATACACGTTCACATGAAATCGTATAGCACATAACATTCAATCAATCAGCGTAATCACGTAATCACAAATAGTTCAACAGTTACACGTAATGTAAGAGACGGTAAAGTACGAGTTGTCACAAACTATGTACTCACATTGAATTGCAAAATATCCTTGATCTAAAGAACTAACAATGCTCGGGAAAACCAAGGAAATCAAGTGGTACACGGATAGCTAGTTAATAAATCGACACCTAAATCGGAAGATCGGGTAGAATGAGGTCTCGTAAACCAAATGAGTATTGGAACTCATGTGATATGGTGTAATAAAGCCTATATTCTAAATCGGAACCTATCCTAAGTGCTTACGACCCGTTACGACCCTTTAAGGTAGTCTACACTACTTTAAAATTCGTTGTTCGCGTGAATGCGCGTTCGAGACGCCTAACTAGTCCTATGACAAGTATTATATGCCCTAACGTGTTTAAATATCTTGCATAATCATTTTAAGTAACAAAAGTTAAGTTACATATGCTTAAAATCCAATTATGCATGAAAAGGGCATTTTGGTCATTTTCCTAAGGCATATAAACTACCTATCATACAACTAACTAAACTAAGTGACCATAAGGTATAACCTTGGAAGGTTATTCCCTATACAACTATGGTCACAATATATGCTTGGTCGGATCCTAACGATCGACCAAACGGGTCGGGTTCGAAAGTCTAAGCGGTTGTCAAGACCGCTTGACTTACGACCCTAAACAAGCACTAGACTAAAGTGACGAGTTAAACATGTTAAAACATGTTTAACTAAGTTCGAAAATAGGTTTGATATCAAAACAAAGTGTTTTGATACCCGAAAATAGCTTCGTCGCAAAATACGCATAAATACGTATTTTGATCGAAACTTTGACTCGTCACTTCGACTAATCGACGTGGTAATCAGTAGGTATGGTCACAAGGGACTATAACCATCGTGATTATGCTCACGTTGCAAAGTTCGATTGAACTTTGACTTGACCAATTCATGGTCAAAGCAGAAAGTCAAACACTGTTTGACTTTCATGCTTGAAAAGCATAAACAAGCATGAAAGAAACTTACAAAGGGTCCAAGCTAGAAAGAATTGAACTAAAAATACACAGGTATGAAGCCTTCAACAAGTGAGAGCTTCAACTTAGAGCAGATTTAAGATGAATGAGCAAGGAACAATGTGAAAACCCAAGGCTATTTATAGAAAGCTTGGATCAATAGGATCATTCCATGTGTTTAGAAGCATAATCTTGGCCATACACTTGTTAATCCTTGATTGGGCAACTTGCTAAACACACAAACCAGCTCATAGATTGCAAAAACCAAGGATAAAAACCATGATTCAGCAGCTGATTGCCGAAAACTGGATTTCTAGAAAACAGCTCTATCGCGTGGCGCGCCAGAGACTACATGGGCTGGCGCGAGGCAGGTTAGTTAAAAATTTTCATGTTTTGGCAGAAATGGTCCCTGCATGCTTAAAACTTGATTTTCGACACGTTTAAGCCCCGCTAACCCCATTTCAAGCCTCTACAATGACGTTAAAGCATATGGAACATGAAATATGCTTGAAAACATCCAGGATGTCGGTTCGTTTGGTCATACGGTCGCGTTATTCGGTTACTTACGATGAAAACTCGAACGGACGCGAAAACGATCCAAATTACATGACGAATGGTATTTTTGCATTCCAATCACTAAAATAAAATATTTTAATGATTACAAAAATTTTTGGATGTCCGGATATGTTCAGAACGTAAGTTATGCGCGTAAATGCAAACTTATGCACTTTTTGACGCTTTTAGTCCCTATTGATCAGATAAGTTTATTTTCGCATACTGAACCCCTCAAAGCCTATTTGTAAGCTATATAAAGGATATTTAGGGTATGTTTAGCTTATGATCAAGTTCCTAAATGTTCGTTACTATACGAATCGGCATACTTTCGCAGTTTGTCACAAATAGTCCCTGTGATCGAATAAACTTGTTTTTGGCACACCATACCCTTCAAAACTTATATCTAAGTTATGTAAAGGTTATTTAAGATATGTTAAGCCCATGTCACTGTTATGGAGTGTTTGTCGTGTTAAACTGATTACGTTTACGCATCAGTTTGCGTATAACTTTCCAGAAAGTGATTTAAAGCTTGAAATCGAACTAGAATCAAATCGTAAAATCGTCAAACACAAATACACAAATATTAACACCAAAACACATCGTTTCATTGATAATTGATATTTTTTACATCGTACATCGTTTACAGATCACAGTTGTCACACATTCGTTCCTCGGATTGGCGGGCTATTACCGTCGATTCATCGCTGACTTCTCAAAGATCGTTGTTCCGCTTACTTCTCTCACGCATAAAGACAAGCCTTTTCTTTGGGGAACCGAACAAGAGACTGCCTTTCAAACTCTAAAGCATATGCTCTGCAATGCACACGTACTCACTCTACCTGATGGAAACGATGACTTCGTAGTCTATTGCGATGCCTCGAACCTTGGTCTCGGTTGTGTTCTTATGCAACGGGACAAGATTATCGCCTACGCGTCTCGTCAGCTCAAAATCCACGTGAAAAACTACACAACCCATGACCTCGAGCAAGGCGCAGTTGTTTTTGCATTGAAGATCTGGCGATACTACCTTTATGGTACCAAGTGTACGGTCTTCACAGACCATAAGAGCCTACAACACATCCTCAGCCAAAAAGAACTGAATATGCGCCAACGCCGATGGGTAGAACTTCTCAACGATTACGACTATGAGATTCGTTATCACCCTGGCAAACAAATGTCGTTGCCATGCTCTAAGCAGACGAAGCTATTTGCATAGCGTTCGTAATGTTCACGCCCAACACCATCTCGAAACTCTTATCCGCGATGCTCAACATGTTTGTTTCACCGAACACACTTTGAAGAAGGAAAGGATTCTCCATAATGGCGATCAGTTAGTGAATAAATCGAATGGGATATTCCATTATCTGGACCGAATTTGGATCCCCAAGCGCACAAACTTACGACAAATTCTGCTGGACGAAGCCCACAAGTCTCGATATTCTATTCATCCTGGTGCCGACAGAATGTACCATGACCTTCATCTACGGTATTGGTGGCCTAGAAAGAAGAAGGATATCACAATCTATGTTTTGAAGTGCCTAACTTGTTCGAAAGTCAAGGCCGAACAGCAAAGACCCTCTGGCTTACTCGTCCAAACCGAGATCCCGATGTGGAAATGGGAGATTATAGCTATGGACTTTATAATGAAACTCCCGCGTACAACTTCAGGTCACGATAGCATCTGGGTTAACGTTGACCGTCTGACTAAATCTGCTCATTTTCTGCCGATACGAGAAGACTTTAAGGTAGAAAAATTAGCCCGAATCTACACCGACGAGATCATCTGTCGACACGGGATGCCTCGTGACATCATCTCTGACCGCAATGGTCGGTTTACCTCGCGCCTTTGGGAAACGTTTCAATCTGCTCTCGGTACTACACTAAATCTAAGTACCGCTTTCCATCCCCAAACCGACGGTTAGACTGAGAGAACAATTCGTACTCCTGAAGACATGCTTCGCTCGTGTGTTATAGATTTCGGTGGTAATTGGGACGCGCACTTACCTTTGGTCGAATTCTCGTACAATGACAGTTATCATTCTAGCATACAAATGGCACCATTTGAGGCACTATACAGAAGAAAATGTCGATCGCCGATTGTGTGGCATGAGATCGGGGATGCGCAAATAACGGGTCCTGAGCTGCTGCAAGAAACGACTGACAAGATCCTCCAAATTCGAGACAATTTGCTGAAAGCTCGGAGTCGTCAGAAAAGTTATGCCGATAGACGCCGCAAGACCCTTGAATTTGACGTTAGCGATCATGTACTCCTAAAGGTATCACCTTGGAAGGGTGTGATCAGATTCGACAAGAAAGGAAAGCTCGCGCCTCGATATGTTGGACCCTTTAAGATTCTAGAAAGGATCGAAAAAGTGGCCTTCAGACTCGAACTACCGGAGGAACTTAGCAACGTCCACCCGACTTTCCATGTATCGAACCTCAGAAAATGCCTAGCCGAGCAGGATTTGCAAGTGCCACTTGAGGATCTACAAGTGGACGAAACATTACACTTCGTGGAGAAGCCTGTCGAGATCATGGATCGAGAAACTAAGAAACTCAGGTGCTCACGCATTCCCATTATGAAGGTTCGCTGGGAAGGCAAACGCGGCACAGAGTTCACCTGGGAACTCGAAGTGACATGAAGGTTAAGTATCCTCAGCTCTTTGTTACGCCTACGCCTTAATTTCGGGACGAAATTCCCTTAAGAGGGGGAGGCTGTAACACCCCGTGTTACGAAAATCAAAGTACAAGTCAAAGTCAAAGGAAGAAAAGATTGCTAATTACGATCTGTCACTCCTTGCTTAATTACTGATTTGTGCTTCTTGACTTGTAATCGAATTCTTCAATTTAGTTGCCTTAGTTGTATTATGTGGAGTATCTATTAATAATCGAGGTTTAATCGATGTTTATCTCTTTATCGCTAATCGCACCGCAATCACATTCGCAACTTGAATTATAAGGTCCGTATATTGTTTTACATGTGTGTGCTATTTATGTGTTACTTTTGCATGCTTACTTATTGTTTGTTGGTGATTGATCAAAACGCAATCGCAACTCTATCGCAACGCAAACAAATCGCAATTGCTAAACACAAGTTATTTATGTTGATTGTATGTTAGATATAGTATTTGTGTGATCATTATGTATGATCTATCACATCGCATAATCGACACTCGCTTAAACGCATCGCAACGCTCAAAACGCAAAACGAAACGCCGAAACCCAAATCGCTGGACCACTTCGATCGAATGGTCATCCGATCGAAGTGCCATTTGATCCGACACCTGTACTCCTCTTTCCTCTTTTGGCAACCTATAAATACCCCTGTCACGTCACCAACAGTGATGTGACAGCTCCCTCGTTCGACCAGCACGCTCAAGCTCACTTTTCTCTCGATTTCTCGCGATTCTTGTAAGTTTTCAACCCAAATCTTGTACATCTATGATCTACACACGTTTCTTCATCATTTTCTCGTTTGAATCTTAACTTTTAACCGTGAAATCAGCGGATTTGAGGTGTTCAAGGATGATGTCATCATGGAGTTCTTATGAACTTCAAGATTTGGCCTCATTCCACCAAGAACAACTCAGATCTAACGGATTTCCACATGATTAAACACAAATCTCACTTAAATCTAAGCATTTTCAAAGTTAAAAGGATTGAAAGATACTTTTCCAACTTTCTTTCAACTCTTTTACACTCAATGCACTCAGAACCGATAGAATTGGAGCTCGTTCAGGCCTTCTACTCATTTCTTAGTGAAGTGTCGGTCTGAGATCTGATTCCTATCAAAGGGACAACTAATTTCGGGTTGAACATGAACAACCGTCATGAACAGTCAACTAAACGGAGTGGGGTGATTCCCACTTCGATCGGACGACTTGGACTTGACGAGGTTCCGTTGTTTAACACGTTGTCATACCGTCTCGATCAAACCGCAAAACTTTCAAAACTTAACAAAATTCTAAGTTGCAAAACGATCAGATCGTGGGAGGGATTGCCGTTCGACCATCCGATCGAACGACAATCCGATCGGATTGCACTTGAGCTTCCACACTTAAACATTTTCAAACTTTCAAAGGATCTGAATGTTGAACGGATTGCCGTCCGATCCAACGACAATCAGATCGGTTGACGTTTGGATCTCCAACACTTAAACATTTTAGTAACTTTCAAAGATCAACAGTTTCTAACGGATTGCCATCCGATCGGAAGACCATCCGATCGAATGACCATCCTGCTGTGAACTTATTCTCACTAGAAATGTCTCGCCAATCAGATCGCTATCTGATCGAACGACCGTTCAATCGATCGACCTGAAGGGTAGAGATACTTCTCTAATTTTAAAATGCTACAATGAAAACTTCAAAGCCATCATACACAAACACATCCATCCCAAATGAATGTCAATCTGAATGAATGGCCATCCGATCGGATTACCATTCGTCACTTGGTTCTTTTCACCGTTTAACGCGCTGTTCTTCGCTTATGCTATCGTTAACTGTTCAGGCTAATCTCTCAGCGCTCTCTTCAATCCAAGAGAGTGTTTATTTACTTAAACACTATCTGTGAGTATACTCGAACCCTTTTTGCTTTACGCACTTTTGGGGGTTACATACGTTACTTATTCAAATCACAATCGACACACAACGCAAACACTATTTATACGCTGACCGTTATTGCATGTTACGTGTTATTCGATGAATGCTTGTATGTTATGTTTACACAGTGATTGTTGCCTGACACCTTAGCAACGATAGTACTATAGTTTGGACTCAGCACCTGTCGTGGACAGGGGTTGTTAAGGGCTTTACTTCACATGTCCCAGTGGGGATATGTGTTGCGCATTCTACAACTCGCAGTCACGTCTGTGCATATTTCATTGTCGATAACCTACATGCTTCACTTTGCTACATGTTACATGCTGGTTATGCGTAAACAATTTTCGCTATCTATTGTACTAAACTTGTATGCTCACCTTTACACTATGTGTATTGACTTTATTTTAACGTATGTGACAGGTGCTTAAGATGCTAGGAATGCTGTGCTTTGGTGAATCAAGCCAGGGGTCTAGTTATGTCACGCTAAATCTGAGTTATCGGAACAGTGTTTATTTTTGAGATAGTTATTTGTAATAACTGTTTTATTTGGATATGTTATGGTATGGGACATGACCTTTAAATATCTGGTAATTAATAGTTATTATGGATACTCATGGACAATCTGTTTCGCTCAGTGCCATGCCCTGATGTTTCCGCCATCGGTTGGAGTGTGACAGGTTAGTGTCACAAGAACCCATCTTTTATTGTTTTATATACTGTTTTGGGGGAAGAACAAGTCTTTAAAAAGGATAATTAAATGTTTTAGTATGAAACATGCCTTTGAATAAATGTGTTTTAGTGAGTGTCACTAAACCCCTCTTTTACTGTTTTATATACTGTTTTGGGGGGATAACACGCCTTTAAGAGGATAAATATATGTTTTTGTATAAAATATGCCTTTGAATTATCTAAAAGTATATTTTCATGGAAAATATGATTTATGAATGATATGATGTGTTTTATGGAAAAACATGGATTTGGAAATGTGTATGATTTAAAACTGTTTTCGAGGAAAACGAGATTTGATTGATATAAATATGCTTCAGGATGAAACGGGGAAAGATTACGGTGTTTTGGGTAAACGACCGTAAGAAATTAAAGATATTTTGAATTTTAGTTGGGTCAAATTTACCGGGTCACCAGGATGTAAGTAGCAAGTGTAGCTTATATTGCATGGGGGCGTCGGAAATTTGTGCAACATTAGATATTAAATTGTTACCTAGTAGGTTATATATATTGATGCAATTGAGGAGGGCACACAGATGCATCCTTACCATTTTTAATCATTAAGTATCGAACACGTGGAATTGTTGATAGATCTATCGGGTTGACACCTCATCGTGACCGGTAGCTCCGGTCCACATAGCGGCGAATTGATTCTATAATCGTCTAGAATTGATTAGAGTCTCAATCATAGCATATAGCTCATAACGTCTTTGCAAACTTACGAAACTAAAAGAATGACAAAATAATTAATATTGAAACCATGGGTAGAAAATTTCATCGGAGACTTTTCAAATAAACAATTTCGGATGAATTACCCTTGGATTTTATGAAGGAAATAAAATTAACTTTCTTAAATCTATATGGATGCTTTATCTTTAAAAAACTATAATAAGAAAGTTTTTCCTTAAAACAAATTGCTACGAATGTGAATATGTGAACTCATCCTCCATTGTGGTGACACTTGATTTTTACGTGTTCTTCAGGGACATGAGTTCGGTTTCGGGATTTTGGCATACCTTGTGATAGTGATGCTTGTCGTGTTTAAAAATGTTTTGGACAACTTTTAAAAACTAATTTGGTATCGTGTGTATTTGGATCCATAAGGATCAAGACAACTATGTCGTGAATGTGGACTGTATTTAAACTTTAAACTATAAAGTCATGCTTTAAATAAGTGTATGTCCAAAATAAATAATGCATCGTCTACTAAGATATTTATGGGTACCAACCTCAGTCACCGCCACGTTTGTATTTCCGCTGCGACGTTTTTAGGGTGTGAGACAAACGGTTGTATTGACGACATGTTGGGTTGTATGGAAAGCTTGGAACGATGTGATTTTCAATGGCAAAAGATTTTCGGTGGATGGAATATTTGGGGAAATACAATCTTTGGGGTTCATATGAGTTAAACATAGATTGAAGGGAGTGCAAGTCGATTGGAAGAAGTGCGTGAATTTCAGTATATAGGATATATAAAAAAATTGTGGGTGTGGATGTTTGGTTTTAGGCTCGGAAATCTTTTTGTTCTGTCTTAAAAGTAATAATATATGGGTGAGAAATAGTGATGAAAACTGCATGTATGCTAATGTCTCACTCATATGTAACAATTTTTAGTGATGATTAATGAATTATTTTTTGATGTAAAAAAAAAAGAAAAAGCATAATATCCACTTATTTACAGTGTGTGGACCGAATGCCAAAAAAACACCGCTTTATGGCTCCTCAAAACACACACCTCTTTTTTCTCCACTAAACTACAACACTTATTACACTCTTTTGGCTGGCGGTGAACGCTACAAAGGCGGTCGCATTTCTTGGTTATTCTTCACCCCCAATCATCAAAAAGGTAAAATCTTTAATTCATCTGTTTCTTGAATTTCACAAGAATTTTGTTATCAGATTCTCAAATCTACATAACCCATTATCAATTTCATCATTTGGTTCTTGAAATTTCCACAATGTGATAACTGTATGACTGTTATTGTTTATGTTTATTTCTGATCTGTCATTGTGTTGGGTGAGTTGGATCTTGTGAAGGTTGATGTTATTAACCACTGATTAAAGCCTGTTTTTTTTTTTTTTTTTTTTTTTTTTTAAATTTTGATTACGAATTATGGGTCATTAATGGTGTAATTTTATGGTAATTATGCGTATCATTATCATATCGCTTTCATTTTATTATTATTATTATTATTATTTTTGTTTGTTTGTTTGTAAAAGTATGAAATAAAAAGTTTCTTGTTTTAGGGATTGTTATCTTTGTGTGACCAGCATTCATGAGTAGAATTGTGGACCTCCATGATGACATTGCTGAGCATTTGGTTGAGTTTTTTCCAAATGATGATGGTCTGAGTTATGAAGAGGTTCTCTTGCAACAGGTAATTTTAAATTTAAAACAAGATAATATAGTTTAAAAAGTTTAGATCTTGACTGTATAACGCCCGGGTCACAGGCAAGCATGTACCAGTCCTTTCAAGAACGTGCCCGAAACAACAATAAGGGTAGGTATGATGATGATGATGACATCAGCAATTGGGGTCATCTTTTAGTGGATGAAGGTGAATCTTCAAGGAATGGTGATGTCATGACACAAGAAGCCATAGATGAAGCTTTGGCTCGATCATTGGAGGAATTAGGGGAGGGATTCGATGATCTGCTAGTATCTGAACTCAGTGGCAATGGTCACAACTTTATCCTAATTAGTTTTACTACTTTTTATGTCAAAAAAGTGTAAATCTTGAATTTGCGATATAAAGTTGTTACGCGTATTTGATAGATTAACCATCTGGTTCAAGGTCTTGAAAATGTTAACACTACTTACTATTAATGTTGCGCAGGTAGTGCAGAAAGTCGTGTAGAAGCACCCACACGGGTATTATTAATATTTGTATTTGAGGTTAATAAGTAACTAATCGGCTATGATATTTTCTATTAAATTCTATGTTTGATGACTAGGCACAAGCTGCAAGCCAATCAAGGCAAGACTTCATTGATCCTGATAGTATGCAATATGAGGTACATATTAGCTAATGATATGATGTGGCCGGTGGCCCATAACCTAATTAAATGGATCGACCCATAACCCATCTAATCTAAATAGATGGATTATGACCCAGATCGACCTATTTATTTTTTTCATTACTTCATGGGGGTCATAAATGGATCCGATCAATTTGTGATCTGATCTGAAACGACCTACGTAAATGGATCATGATGTGGCCCGCTTAGCTAATGGATCTTGATGTACCCCATGACTTAACAAATATAAACAGATGAATGGCGACCCATACATTTTTCCATTACCTCACGGGTCATATTTGGAATGGTTGTAAAAATCCCGATTAGTCGCTAGTGGGAGGTTCACCGAGTAATTTTCCTCTAATTGGCCAATTAATCGCTAGACGGTCAAAGGCAGCCCTAGGCAGTCCTAATCTACCAAAATCCGGCGGTTCCGGACAAATTTCGGCCATTTTCCGGCTAAACCTTGTAAATTTCGGTGATTAATCTTGTCTAACTTAAAAAAAAAATGAGCCGATGCGTGGTTAAAACTTGTTTTGCTAAAAAATTACACATAAAAATGTGTGTGCGTATATATAAAACTGAAGATTACATATAAAAATCGCAATCTGATTAATCGCTAGTCCGTACCCCACCAGCCGTCTAGCGCCTACCGATTCTGAATTTTGGATGTGATCAGTTTATTTATTGTTTTTTGAGTATCTGATGAATGGATCATGATGTGACCACTTAGCTAATTGATCTTGATGTGACCTAACTAAGTAATCTAAATACGTTGATGATGACCCATTTATTTATTTATTTATTTTTTCAGAAACGTATAAAATTGTTCATAAGATGAATCTTTTGAACTTTCTGCTATTTTGTTTTGTAGGAGTTGTTACAATTAGCAGAATCCGTTGGCATAGAAAACAGAGGAATATCAGCAAAGCGTATCTCACAGTTACCAACTTCAAAGTACCGGTCTGGATTGTTCTCAAAGAACAAGAAGGAAGAAAAGTAAGAATGCTTATTTAAATTTCTTTACTGGACATTTGAATTCTTGGATTAATCATTGTCCCCAGTATGATTTGGTGAATTGTGTGTGTTTCAGCTGTGTGATATGTCAAATGGATTTTAGCTACGGTGATCGGTTGATCACATTGCCATGTTTGCACCAATATCATACAAAATGCATCACTGACTGGTTGAAGCTCAAGAAGGTATAAAAAATCTTGGCTCACTGATTACAAAACAAAAATACCCTTTCGTCTCCTCTTCAAGATTTATGGTTGCTTCTGTTTGGTTGAAGGCAAATTTGTTTTGTTTTTGTTACAGAATTGTCCTATCTGTCAAAAAGAGGTGGTTTGAGCCTTCAAGGAAGCTTTTCATGGAAAAGATGCATCAATACTCTGCTTGCTTTATATATACATATGTTATTTACATGGACCCTGATGATGAGTTTCTTTGAATTTTTGTTACTATGTGATTTTTATTTAAGCTAGTAAACAACATCGCGCTTTGCTATGGGCCGAGAAAACTGAATTTACAGTAATTAAACCCTCATGAAAGCTTAAATATCGAACATTCTGCTGGCAAGGTCAAATGGTTGTGTTACATGAGGATGTTCCATTTTGGATGATTAAGCATTGTATTAAAAAAAAATGTTCAGACAATTACAAACTACATAGGCATTTACATCATTTGGAACTGAAGATTAAAACACTCAATCAAGCTGGAGCTTGCCCAACTTTTGTGAATTTTACCTCCTATCTCCAAGTGTATCCAAAATGGTACTGGCCAAGGTTTGTAATCTTTCCGACAATGCAACTGACCTTCGGCTTCAATCTCTAGGTCATAAAAATATATCTCTTCACCAAAATTTACCTTTGTTGTATCAGAAGAAGCAGCTAATTCGATTGGGTGGGCAGTGTAGTCTGGCCTAATCGCCTAAGTCTTTTTTGGCGCCATCACTCGGCTTCAAATAATAGAAAGCAACTAAAAAAGCAAAAGTGAGTGTTGTAATTGCAGTCACTTTTTTGTTAGAGGGGATGAAAAGCTTTTCAAATCCTCACATTATCAAGTTGTCTGTTTGAACTCAAATGTTCATGTGCCAACCGCTACCAACAATTTTCCATTATTCCTATCAGCAATATGCATATATTTTTGCTGATTCTCATTTACTGACTTACTGTAAACAGTTACCCTATCAGTGAACGAAGAAGCTGGCAATACTGGAAACCAAGTGAACGATTTCGGTCTCTTCGAGCTTCATCGGTTTCCATCTACTTTGCCCAAGGCGGTGGAGCTAATAAACTGATGAAACCCATTGCGAGGAAAGAAGAGAGAGTGGAAAAAGCAAAATTTCAAAAATACCCTCCCATAGCATACCGTGGCAGCTATTAAAGATGCTACATAAAGGCGTATGGTCCTAAATCCCGCGTCAACTATTTGAGCCAACCTCAGGTTGCGCGCAAGACCATACCCATATCAGACCAATTTGGTAACTTCACCGACCTTGCGCCGACTAATCAAGTATAATCCAAGTCGTGCGCGGGGTCAGGACCAACACAAGATCATATTTGACACTTAACTCCTTGGATGAAAACCTTGACTTCCTGGACCTTGCGTCGGCTACACGGGATATCCCGGGTGTCGCGAGAAGGTAAGAGGCGCAGGTAAACCTCGGGCAAGTACCAAAGGTACAAGTGGCAGAGCAGTGGGCCAATGAACGTCCAACAAGCAGAGCAGTGGGACAAAAAGGTACACAAGGACGCACACGTGGCACCAATCAACATGCGCCGACCACTGCTCCATGATCTTCACTTAGCTGCTGATGATAGACTAGACAACAAGGATAATTGTCAGGACACGTGGATACATTCAACATGCGCTAGCTACCCTCTCACCTAGAAACACCAATGGTCGTGGCAGAGGAGACCGAATGGATATTCCTTGTTGTCGACCACAGGCCCAAGGCCCATCAGTCCATCTCCTTCACAAACCACCTCAGCTATAAATAGTGAACTCCACTCCAGGTTTAAGGATCGCTCTCTTACTCTCTCACTTTATACATACATTATTATCTTCAAAACAGATACTTATTCTCACGCTGGAGGGTGGTTACAAGAAGAACCCCCTCTATTCCCCTCCTTGTAACAAGCTTACGTTGTGTTGACCGTTTTGCAGGATCATCACAGCAGCTTGGACGAGACAAAGAAAGATCCACCTTTATTTGTCAAGGCACAAACCACAAGTTAATCATCTGATTATTGGTGTTTCTTCTAAACCTCTGATAGATGATAGACTGAAGGAGAAGGAAGGCTTTAATTTCTGCAGAGGAAGCCTCTCGTGATGAATGTGCTAATTTTCTGATGAAGCTTCTAGGATTCCTGACCATAGTTGAAGCTTCTGGTTCTGGTGGCTAAAGCTCCTAGGTTCAAAAAAACTATCTTTGAAGACTCAATTACCAGTTGGTCCGAGCTGGCTATGTCAGAGTCTCAAAAAGTCTTAGCTGCAACCTGAAAGATCACAACAAGGAAGAAAACACATTGTTAGCCTCGTCACAGGAAGGGGGTTTTCTCTATGACCAAGCTCGGGCGTGAAAATAAGTATCGGAGTATGTGGAGTAAGTCAGTGAGAGAGAGGAAATTAGAGAGAGAAAGTAGTGATTACCCTTTTTGGGAGGTTTTAGTGGGGTATTTATACCTTTTGGGTATGCTGACGTGGTGAGGTAGTTATGGCCGAACCAGTCACTATCAGGCAGTTAGAGTTGTGGGCCCCAGGTTAGTTAAGGAAGATCTTCTATGTCGATCATACCTGTTCAGGTCATTCGACTCAATCCAATGGCGTCTTACCTTCGGTGACTAGTGTTCGGTCCTTGGCGGGGGGACGGTCGGTCTGGGATAGACGGTGTTCGGTTCGGTGTCTAGCACGTATCCTCGTCAAGTCCCCCTAGTTCGTGGCGTTTATTTAATAAAGTTACGAACTAGTCTTGAGGCATAGGTCGGTTTTTATCTGGGCGGTCTTTTTTTGATTTTTGAATTTCTTCTTTGGCGGTCACTTAGCTGGGTAACTGGCGGTTATTTTAATTTACCCTCTTGATGTTACGTTTGATATGCGTCATTGTGGCGACGTGACGGCTCCTCATTGGGTGGTTTGAGGCGGTTAGTTCCCATATAAAAGGAGAGAGAAAAGTAAAAATTTCACTTTACTTTTTACTCTTCTTCTTTTTTCCTTGGTTCTCTCTACCTGTCTTATTCAAGTATTTTAGCAGGTTTGTCTTGTCCTTCGATATGGCTAATAAAAGTAACATGTTTGGGTGTTTCAACGTTTTGAATCGGTCTGGTGTGGAATGGTTTATCGAGCAATATTCGATCCCATCCTCCCTTAATCCGATTCTTCCTGAAAAGGATAAGGCCATCTAGCCTTTCATTTCGGGGAAAATAGGGGTTTATACCAGGATGTTCGATTATTGTAACTACAGGATTCCTCTAACCAAATTTTTGATTGACGTTCTGATGTTTCATGAAGTTCATCTTTCTCAAATGAACCCTTTTGGCCTAGCCAAAAAAGTGTGCCAATTTGAGCTTTCTTGCCTCGGCTTGGGGTCGGACCAGGATATGGATGTGTTCCGGGCTTTTTATAGATTAAACCGAACCGGAGATTGGTATACTTTCGAGGTTCGGAATAAAAACGCTACTTGTTTTTCATGGATTACGTCAAGCTTGAAAGATTGGAAAGACTGTTTCTTTCTTGTGGATGACCGCTGCATTCCGCCGAGATGGCTTGGAGGCTGAGGAGATTGAGCCTTCCCGGACCTCTTCCTGAAAACTTTCAGTGTAATAAAATTTTAGATGATTCATTGATCAAGGAGGCCGGTCGTATCCAAAAATTTCTGGAACACATCCTTGTCATGGGGAAGATAAGCACCATTTGGTCCGAACCTGAGTATTACCCAACACTTCGTTGGGGCGGAGAGGATTAGTTACATTCTTTATCAAGATGTTGCTTTTCTTTTTCTTGTACTTCGTGTCCTTCCTGTCCCCCTATTTTTATATATAACAATTTATTCGTTCATGCAGCTATGGGTTTGAAAGACGCCTTGCGATTGAAGTCTTTTGATTCTAGCGAGTTGGACATCCGGGCAACGAAGACCAAGGAAGAGGATTGTCCGTACTTGGAGCAAGTTAATGAAAATTTATATAAGATTCGGAACCCCGTTGCTGCTAACATTCAAGGTGGTTCAGGTTCGGCTCCGACGGAGCAGGCGATCAACATTTCCCCACTTCGTACCATTTCGGTAGCAGCTGGTGTTCAAGTGGTGCTTAGGGTTCTCATGAGGAGGGTTCGAAGGTTGTTTTATACGGTTATGTGCATTTGTCAGTTGAAGATGAAGATCCGGTTGGTGAAGGTGGTGATGCTGGTGATCAACCATAGGTAAACTTGAAACGACGTCGCAATCCTTCTTCGACATCTAATTTGAACCTGAAGGGGTTGAAGAAGGCCAGGCCTGCTAGCAAGGTTGTTGTGTTGGAGGATGAATTGGATCGTGCTACGGAGTTCTTTGCATCCGGAGCTTTATTGGATAATCTATCTGCTCATCTACATGGTGGTAAAACCCCAAGGGATCGTCCGTTTAATCTTCACTCGAGCCCATTGTCTTTTGGCAGTCCTGACACTCGTCTCGTCGCACATCCAAACATGCTTGATCCCCCATCTGGCAAAAAGACTGGGCCATCTCCATCGGGTAAGCCTCCTACTGGAGTTGATTCCAATATTTCCAGGCCCAACCCGTAGCAGATAGATGGGGGGGATAGCGCCTCTTCATCTCCTCTTGGTACGAGACTGAAGCTGTATTTGTTTGTCGGGAGCTAGATTCTTATGATGCGATGGATGTGGATTCGGCGGAGGCTTTGGAGAAGTACGTTCCAGACTGGTCGTTGGTGAATAAGGACAAGATCATTGATGCTCTATCTGCCAAGATGTCTTTATTTCATATTGGTACTCCTGCTGAGCATTTCCACTACCGAAGGATGAGTGGACCGGAACTTGGGAAAGATCTGATGTTGAATCAAGCCCAATCTAACTCCTTGGTGGTAGAAACGTACAAACGGTGGGTCGAGGTCGAGTCCAACTGCCGCAGGTATGAGAGAGAGGTTGCTTTTTTGAAGAATGAAGAGAATTTGAGGTCAAAGATTAAGCAAGAGATCGCTACGCTCCGATCTACCGTTGATCGTTTAAAGGAGCAGGTTTTGGAGACCAAGGAGATTAACAAAGCATCTCAAGCTTCGGCCACAACCGCTTTTGAGGCTCGGGAAAAAGTTGTTCAGGACATAGGGGCTTCGAACTTGAAGTTAGAAGATATGGAGAAAAATTGTTGGAGGTTGAGGAGAGAAACAAGTCAGCGCAGAAGGAGATGCAGACTTCATACGACCAGTTGTTTGCCGATTATCTCCGTCTTGTAAATGGTAAGTGTCTCCTTTATTCCTTCTGCTGTTTCTTTGGAAGCTTCGAATTGCTTTTAAATGCCTTTATGTTTTTTTTGTTCGTTCTTCCCGTCTTTTTGCTTTTAGATAAGGCAGAGCTGGAAAGGTCGCGGGATAGGGCCGTTGAATCACATCAGGCTGCAGTTGCTAATATGACTGATATGCTTAATCTCTATGATGATGAAGTGACCAAGTTGTACGGTCTTGTGTCAGAGCTCCTCCTTACCAAGTAGTGGTTTTTGACCGAAGGTGTTGCATGGGTTGTTAGGCTGGTGCACCAAAGCCCAGAGTTGGAGAAGGTTGTTGTTGATTTGGTTAATAGTGTGAACGCTGTTGGAGTTAATGATGGGATTAAACAGGGCTTTCAAGCGGCGAAAGCTTCAGATAAGCCGGTTACCGAAGTTCCCAGCTATGACGAGGGAGCTAAAGATGCTCTTGAAGCTGCCATTGCCGGCCTTTGAAAACTTTCACATATCCGTTCTTGGCAAAGTTTCGGACTTGGTGAATGAACCACTGTCCGTCATTAAGGAGAAAAGCAAACTTCTAATTGTGAAAGACGACTGAAGATTGTTTATGCTTTTACTTTTTGTTTTGCGTTTTGGATATGTAATCGTACAATTATGTTGGCGACAATTTTTCTTTTTGCATCTTGCGTTAATATAATTACTAAGTAGTGTTTGTATAGTTGATCTATACCCATGTTCGAGCCAGATTTTTAACAAACACTTGTAACTTTATTTGGACACTTGTTGTGTCCGAACCGAGCCATATTTTTATGTCTTTTTTGGCCGGATTATTTTTGCATTCTGCTAATGTTGATCAATCATTGCAGGTCTATTTTTGGTTCGGATCGAACCGTTGTGATTAATAGATTTTTTGTTTTTAACTATTTAAGTCTTCTCGATCGACGCGAGGCATGGGTCATGGCCCGTTTGTGCACACTAATGTTTGAGCTCGTTTTGGTAACTTTATTATGAATCGACATATTATTTTCGCACCAATCAAAGTATAGATCATTTTATTGAACTGTCAAATAACATACACAGACTTGCCAAGGTATACCCTCTCGGCTTTTAAGGAAATTCGAAATTCTTCTGGGTAATGCCCGACTTGTTAAAAACAATATTAAAATACTTTGCGGAAAATAGGCCCTGATTTTTTTCTGGAATTACGTAATAAAGGATACTATTCCCAAATATATGAATCCATATCACCAGATTAATAAGACATTTGCAAACAAGTATTTGGAAAAATTTCGCCATGACCCATTTGCAAAACGACCAATCCTTATGAAAACAAAACCTGCTTAACAACCAAAGTTCTCTTCTTTTTTTTAAACAAACATAACCCATTACCACATTCACATGCTAGCATATTGCTAAAACAAACGTTGGACTTAAACTCCAAAATACAAATAATTAAGTCTAATTGTCCCAATAAGGAAACCCATATGCTTGGTGAACAAAATATCACTAAATCCTCATATCGTTGACCCGCTTCCAAGACTTGATCACTTTCGCCTTTCTACCACCCCAATCTGTCGTATAACATTACCATATCATTAGTGTCGACCGAGAAACTATGGTAAGCATAATATTATATATTGATTGAACCGAGTTACCGGTGAACGACTTATTATCTCCAATCACACATTTCATGACTTTCTCTATTCTAGTCTGAGCGCCCTTTTTTATCCATATCTCATGTATATCCCTGCTAATATAAAATCAAGGACACTTCAAAGTAAACCATTATCAAACCGCTTCGGTCAATATAAATAAAATGGTAAACCTTCGTATAACTATGTTGTAAATTCATTAGACAACATATACGATTATCAACAATCATTATTACCTAACATACTCTTAATAATTCATACATGTATTCATAACATACTCAAATAGGTTATATAGTTTTAACGACACAAGTGTCACTCATTCATAAGCACTACTAAATGAACACATGTTTTTGCACATACAGGTTACAACACCCATGACTTTTTAATTTAGCATACGCATCCCAAATTCAAGGAATCACTCACTTTAACTCATGTAAATATATATAACTACGTTGAGGCTTAAAACAACAACATAATCACATCCGATTGGTTCCTTATAAATTCCTTAAGATTATGCAAGTACTATAAATTTTATGTTTTTCACTCAACTTTACGCAACTGTAGTAATTTAGTATTTTCCCCTCTTTACAATGAGTATTTCACTTCAACCTAAAATCTTTATTAACGGTGACTCCGAGACCTTTCCGTGGATATAAAATACGCCCCGAACGGACATTCGGTTGATTTTCTATGAATTTTGGTTTTACATAAATGTAATGAAAATTAACAAACGAACTTTTGGTACGATGACTAATGCTTCGTCAAATGAAACATTTTTTCAAAATGTATCCCATTCCACGTTCTTGGGACTGGAGTGCCATCTATCTTTTCCAGCACATACGATCCTTTCTCACTAGCCTCTCTGACCCGATACGAGCCTTTCCACTTTGGGGGTTAGCTTTCCAGATGGTTCGGCTCGGCTTGCTTCGTTGCTTCGGAGCACATATGTCACACCTCGACCGCGTAATACAACAAACCGCGGCGGAAACGTCGGGGAGTGTCGTAACAGAATCATTGTTTCACAACACATGGTAATTGAAGTTTTGTTTTATTTCATTATTAGACACATAGTTTTAATACAACCAAATAATTACAACAACTGTCTTTCAAGTTTTAAGTCACTAAAGCCCGCGTCCATCCTACGTGTAGCAAGCAATCGACAATCGTCATGTAATATAACCTGAAGCATATGTGAAAACAATCAGCATAAAAATGCCGGCGAGTATATAGGTTTTGTATGTCAAATTCATGGCTTTGAATTCATATTGCAATAGCTCGACCAACTACTAGAGTTGTCGAGTATGTACCTTGAAATCAATTGTGTTTGATATTGCAATATGTTTTATCAACTTTACAAGTTGATATAAGTAAGATCAAAACCATTGTAGCCACGAATCTTGACTGAAAACATTTGTCTTTGTAAAACCAAGTCGTAAATCGTCTTTGAAAGTAAACATTGTATGGTTTATATCTTTAAGTAGACCTCGTAGTGTAACTTCGTTTTGAAAATATTCATCCAAGTGATCTAGATAACGCTACGACATGTAATGTGATAAAAGCACTTATATATAGGAAGTACCAGCGGCGTATCCACCATGCTTTTATCACATTACACACGTCTCATTACCTAATCACTTACCATAAGCCAATCGTCCAAATCGTTCAAATCGTTCCAATCGTTCAAATCGTTCCAATCGTTCAAATCGTTCCAATTGTTCAAATCGTTCCAATCGTTCAAATCGTTCAAATCGTCCGTATTTTAATTGTAAAATACAACTTTTGGTCGTTCTTTAAAGAATACATTCAAACATGTGTGACTCGATATACCACCCATGGGGTATCTTTAATAGGCCCTGAAAGACCTCTTTAACAAGACTAACAAACCAACACATGATTTGTTAATCAGAAAACAGTTTCTGTGATTACCCACATTACCCACCAAAGGGATAGTCTGATAACGGGATTTGTCAGATCCTATGATACCATAACATACTACTGGTCGGCTTGATCATAGTTAATGAATGTCATTCGAATGTCTTTCGAATAACGCCCCAATAAGTTCGTTCACATTATTGAAATCATCGTGTTTTATATAAACCATAATCATTGTTTTGAAAACATGAAAAGCATTTAGCACATATGAGTCACCCCAAAACAATTGAAAGCATAAAAGAGGGGAGCTATGTACTCACTTAAGGTTGCAAGTATCCTTGATTAAGTGTCCTAACAAAGCTCGGGATATCAAGGAATCAAGTGGCACCTAGTATGGAATCACTATGTTAATAATCGGGGCCTAAATTGGGAGATCGGATAGAATGAGGTCTCGTAAACCAAATGAGTGTTAGAACTCATATGATATGGTTTAACAAAGCCTACATTCTGATTTGAAACCTATCCTAAGTGCTTATGACCCGTTATGACCCGTTAAGGTAGTTTACGCTACTTTAACGCGTCATTCGCGCAAATGCGCGTTCAGATGGCCTAACTAGTCCTATGACAAGTATTATATGCCTAAACATGTTTAATTATGATGCATAAACAGTTTAAATGTCAAAATTTTGGTTACATCTGTTTAAATCGAAATTATGTGCAAAAAGGGCATTTTGGTCATTTTCCTAAGGCATATAAACTACCTATCATACAACTAATTAAACTAAGTGACCATAAGGTATAACCTCGGAAGGTTATTCCCTATATAATTATTGTCACAAAATATGCTTGGTCGGATCCTAATAATCGACCAAATGGGTCGGGTTCGAAAGTCTAAGTGGTTGTTTAAGACTACTTGACTTACGACCCTAAATAAGCACTAAACTAAAAGTGACAAACATGTTTAACTAAGTTGGAAAACTGGTTTGGTATCAAAACAAAGTGTTATGATAACCAAAAATAGTTTCATCGCAAAATGCACATAATCGTGCATTTTGACCGAAACTTTGACTCGTCACTTCGACTAGTCAACGTGGTAATCAGTAGGTATAATCGCAAGGGATTATAGCCATCATGATTACGATCACGTTGCAAAGTTCAATTGAACTTTGATTTGACC
The DNA here is from genome assembly GCF_002127325.2 of Helianthus annuus. NCBI lineage: Eukaryota > Viridiplantae > Streptophyta > Magnoliopsida > Asterales > Asteraceae > Helianthus > Helianthus annuus. The sequence goes on from NC_035436.2 coordinate 116,713,516, forward strand.
AAATTCATGGTCAAAACCGAAAGTCAAACGGTAGTCAAACTGTTTGACTTTCAGCTTGTAATTGCTTAAATAAAAGAACTAGACATGAAAGAACATTTACAAGTGCTCTAAGGCTGCAAAAATGACTAGAAGAACTCAAGTAGAAGGCATCCAAAGATGGTATCCTTCACTTAGAGTTTAAGAGGAGAAGAATAAGGAAATGGGCAAGTTTTTGAGGTTGAAGGCTGTGTTATTTATAGAAATTATTGAAGCACAAGATCATGCCAAGTGTCTTGTGTGTTCTCCAAGGATTAATCTCAACCTTACAAGTGTTTTGATTAGGTTTACTGCTTGGAGGTTACACAAAAATGTGTAAACTATGGATCGAAACAAGGTGCTCAAACTGATTTTTGAAGAAAATAAACATTCTGCCTAGATGAGACCGTCGCGTCGCGCGACGGCAACAGCCTCAGGCTGTCGCGCCCGACGAGGGCTCAGGTCAGAAGTTTTGGTTTTTGGCAGAACAGGTCCCTGCACGCTCCAAATTTGTTTTTCGACGCGCTTAACCCCTGTTAACCCACTTTCAAGGCTCTACAAGGATGTTAAAGCATAGGGGACTTGAAATTTACATGGAAATATCACAGATGTCGATTCATTTGGTCATACAGTCGCGTTGTTCGGTTAATTACGACGAAAATCGAACGGACGCGAAAACGATCCAAATTGCGAAACGAAAGG